>NW_026108847.1:300000-494126 GCF_024516045.1 Bombus affinis
TACGTTATAAGGATATGCACATAACGTTATACTATATAACGTAATACGTTATAAGGATATGCACATAACGTTATACTATATAACGTAATGCGTTATAACGATATACTATATAACGATATAATATATAACGTAATGCGTTATAACGTTATACTATATAACGTAATACGTTATGAGGATATGCCACATAACGATATACTATATAAATTAATGCGTTATAACGTTACACTATATAACGTAATACGTTATAAGGATATGCCACATAACGTTATACTATATAACATAATACGTTATAACGATATACTATATAACGTTATACCATACAACGTAATGCGTTATAACGTTATACTATATAACGTAATACGATATATCGATATGCCATATAACGTTATACTATATAACGTAATGCGATATAACGTTATTCTATATAACGTAATACGTCATAACGATATACCATATAACGTTATACTATATAACGTAATGCGTTACAACCTTATACTATATAACGTAATACGTTATATGGATATGCCACATAACGTTATACTATATAACTTAATGCGTTATAACGTTACACTATATAACGTAATACGTTATAAGGATATGCCACATAACGTTATACTATATAACGTAATACAATATAAGGATATGCCACATAACGTTATACTATATAAAGTAATGCGTTATAACGTTACACTATATAACGTAATACGTTATAAGGATATGACATATAACGTTATACTATATAACGTAATGCGTTATGACGTTATACTATATAACGTAATACGTTATAAGGATATGCACATAACGTTATACAATATAACGTAATACGTTATAATGATATGCACATCACGTTATACTATATAAAGTAATGCGTTATAACGTTACACTATATAACGTAATACGTTATGAGGATATGGCACATAACTTTATACTATATGACGTAATGCGTTATAACGTTATACTATATAACGTAATACGTTATAAGGATATGCCACATAACGTTATACTATATAATGTAATGCGTTATGACGTTATACTATATAACGTAATACGTTATAAGCATATGACATATAACGTTATACTATATAACGTAATGCGTTAGGACGTTATACTATATAACGTAATACGTTATAAGGATATGCCACATAACGTCATACTATATAACGTAATACAATATAAGGGTATGCCACATAACGTTATACTATATAACTTAATGCGTTATAACGTTACACTATATAACGTAATACGTTATAAGGCTATGCCACAAAACGTTATACTATATAACTTTATGCGTTATAACGTTACACTATATAACGTAATGCGTTATAAGGATATGCCACATAACGTTATACTATATATCGTAATACAATATAAGGATATGCCACATAACGTTATACTATATAACTTAATGCGTTATAACGTTACACTATATAACGTAATACGTTATAAGGCTATGCCACATAACGTTATACTATATAACTTTATGCGTTATAACGTTACACTATATAACGTAATGCGTTATAAGGATATGCCACATAACGTTATACTATATATCGTAATAAGTTATAACATTATACTATATAACGTAATACGTTATAACATTATACTATATAACGTAATACGTTATAGCATTATACTATATAACGTTATATTATATAACGTAATGCGTTATAACGTTACACTATATAACGTAATACGTTATAAGGCTATGCCACATAACGTTATACTATATAACTTTATGCGTTATAACGTTACACTATATAACGTAATGCGTTATAAGGATATGCCACATAACGTTATACTATATATCGTAATAAGTTATAACATTATACTATATAACGTAATACGTTATAACATTATACTATATAACGTAATACGTTATAGCATTATACTATTAAACGTTATATTATATAACGTAATGCGTTATAACGTTACACTATATAACGTAATACGTTATAAGGTTATGCCACATAACGTTATACTATATAACGTAATACGTTATAACATTATACTATATAACGTAATACGTTATAACATTATACTATATAACGTAATACGTTATAACATTATACTATATAACGTTATATTATATAACGTAATGCGTTATAACATTATGCTATATAACGTAATACGTTATAACTATATACCATATAACGTTATGCTATATAACGTAATACGTTATAACGATTTACCATATAACGTTATACTATATAACGTAATGCGTTATAACGTTATACTATATAACGTAATACGTTATAACGTTATGCTATATAACGTAATACGATATAACTATATAACATATAACGTTATGCTATATAACGTAATACGCTATGACGATATACCATATAACGTTATACTATATAACGTAATACGATATAACGTTATACTATATAACGTAATACGTTATAAGCATATGACATATAACGTTATACTATATAACTTAATGCGTTATGACGTTATACTATATAACGTAATACGTTATAAGGATATGCCACATAACGTTATACTATATAACGTAATGCGTTATAACGTTACACTATATAACGTAATACGTTATAAGGATATGCCACATAACGTTATGCTATATAACGTAATGCGTTATAACGTTACACTATATAACGTAATACGTTATAAGGATATGCCACATAACGTTATGCTATATAACGTAATGCGTTATAACTTTACACTATATAACGTAATACGTTATAAGGATATGACATATAACGTTATACTATATAACGTAATGCGTTAGAACGATATACTATATAACGATATACTATATAACTTAATGCGTTATGACGTTATACTATATAACGTAATACGTTATAAGGATATGCCACATAACGTTATACTATATAACGTAATGCGTTATAACGTTACACTATATAACGTAATACGTTATAAGGATATTGCACATAACGTTATGCTATATAACGTAATGCGTTAGAACGATATACTATATAACGTTATACTATATAACATAATGCGTTATAACGTTATACTACATAACGTAATACGTTATAAGGATATGACATATAACGTTATACTATATAACGTAATGCGTTATGACGTTATACTATATAACGTAATACGTTATAAGGATATGCCACATAACGTCATACTATATAACGTAATGCGTTATAACGTTATACTATATAACGTAATACGTTATGAGGTTATGCCACATAAGGTTATACTATATAACTTTATGCGTTATAACGTTACACTATATAACGCAATACGTTATAAGGATATGCCACATAACGTTATACTATATAACGTAATACAATATAAGGATATGCCACATAACGTTATACTATATAACATAATACAATATAAGGATATGCCACATAACGTTATACTATATAACATAATACGTTATAACGATATACTATATAACGTTATACCATATAACGTAATGCGTTATAACGTTATACTATATAACGTAATACGATATATCGATATGCCATATAACGTTATACTATATAACGTAATGCGATATAACGTTATTCTATATAACGTAATACGTTATAACGATATACCATATAACGTTATACTATATAACTTAATGCGTTATAACGTTATACTATATAACGTAATGCGTTACAACCTTATACTATATAACGTAATACGTTATAATTATATACCATATAACGTTATGCTATATAACGTAATACGTTATAACGATATACCATACAACGTTATACTGTATAACGTAATGCGTTATTAGGATATGCCGCATAACGTTATACTATATAACGTAATGCGTCATAACGTTATACTATATAACGTAATACGTTATAAGGATATGCCATATAACGTTGTACTATATGACGTAATGCGTTATAACGTTATACTATATAACGTAATACGTTATAGGGATATGCCACATAACGTTATACTATATAACTTAATGCGTTATAACGTTACACTATATAATGCAATACGTTATAAGGCTATGCCACATAACGTTATACTATATAACTTTATGCGTTATAACGTTACACTATATAACGCAATACGTTATAAGGATATGCCACATAACGTTATACTATATAACGTAATACAATATAAGGATATGCCACATAACGTTATACTATGTAACATAATACAATATAAGGATATGCCACATAACGTTATACTATGTAACATAATACGTTATAACGATATACTATATAACGTTATACCATATAACGTAATGCGTTATAACGTTATACTATATAACGTAATACGATATATCGATATGCCATATAACGTTATACTATATAACGTAATGCGATATAACGTTATTCTATATAACGTAATACGTTATAACGATATACCATATAACGTTATACTATATAACTTAATGCGTTATAACGTTATACTATATAACGTAATGCGTTACAACCTTATACTATATAACGTAATACGTTATATGGATATGCCATATAGCGTTACACTATATAACGTAATGCGTTATAACCTTATACTATATAACGTAATACGTTATAACATTATACTATGTAACGTAATACGTTATAAGGTTATGCCACATAACGTTATACTATATAACGTAATACGTTATAACATTATACTATATAACGTAATACGTTATAACATTATACTATATAACGTTATATTATATAACGTAATGCGTTATAACATTATGCTATATAACGTAATACGTTATAACTATATACCATATAACGTTATGCTATATAACGTAATACGTTATAACGATTTACCATATAACGTTATACTATATAACGTAATGCGTTATAAGGATATGCCACATAACGTTATACTATATAACGTAATGCGTCATAACGTTATACTATATAACGTAATGCGTTATAACGTTATACTATATAACGTAATACGTTATAACGTTATGCTATATAACGTAATACGATATAACTATATAACATATAACGTTATGCTATATAACGTAAAACGCTATAACGATATACCATATAACGTTATACTATATAACGTAATGCGTTATAACGTTACACTATATAACGTAATACGTTATAAGGATATGCCACATAACGTTATGCTATATAACGTAATGCGTTATAACGTTACACTATATAACGTAATACGTTATAAGGATATGCCACATAACGTTATGCTATATAACGTAATGCGTTATAACTTTACACTATATAACGTAATACGTTATAAGGATATGACATATAACGTTATACTATATATCGTAATGCGTTAGAACGATATACTATATAACGTTATACTATATAACTTAATGCGTTATGACGTTATACTATATAACGTAATACGTTATAAGGATATGCCACATAACGTTATACTATATAACGTAATGCGTTATAACGTTACACTATATAACGTAATACGTTATAAGGATATGCCACATAACGTTATGCTATATAACGTAATGCGTTAGAACGATATACTATATAACGTTATACTATATAACATAATGCGTTATAACGTTATACTACATAACGTAATACGTTATAAGGATATGACATATAACGTTATACTATATAACGTAATGCGTTATGACGTTATACTATATAACGTAATACGTTATAAGGATATGCCACATAACGTCATACTATATAACGTAATGCGTTATAACGTTATACTATATAACGTAATACGTTATGAGGTTATGCCACATAAGGTTATACTATATAACGTAATGCGTTATAACCTTATACTACATAACGTAATACGTTATATGGATATGCCATATAACGTTATACTATATAACGTAATGCGTTATAACCTTATACTATATAACGTAATACGTTAAAACATTATACTATATAACGTTATATTATATAACGTAATGCGTTATAACATTATGCTATACAACGTAATACGTTATAACTATATACCATATAACGTTATGCTATATAACGTAATACGTTATAACGATATACCATACAACGTTATACTATATAACGTAATGCGTTATTAGGATATACCGCATAACGTTATACTATATAACGTAATGCGTCATAACGTTATACTATATAACGTAATACGTTATAAGGATATGCCATATAACGTTGTACTATATGACGTAATGCGTTATAACGTTATACTATATAACGTAATACGTTATAGGGATATGCCACATAACGTTATACTATATAACTTAATGCGTTATAACGTTACACTATATAATGCAATACGTTATAAGGCTATGCCACATAACGTTATACTATATAACTTTATGCGTTATAACGTTACACTATATAACGCAATACGTTATAAGGATATGCCACATAACGTTATACTATATAACGTAATACAATATAAGGATATGCCACATAACGTTATATTATATAACATAATACAATATAAGGATATGCCACATAACGTTATACTATATAACGTAATGCGTTATAAGGATATGCCATATAACGTTATACTATATAACGTAATACGTTATAGGGATATGGCACATAACGTTATACTATATAACTTAATGCGTTATAACGTTACACTATATAATGCAATACGTTATAAGGCTATGCCACATAACGTTATACTATATAACTTTATGCGTTATAACGTTACACTATATAACGCAATACGTTATAAGGATATGCCACATAACGTTATACTATATAACGTAATACAATATAAGGATATGCCACATAACGTTATATTATATAACATAATACAATATAAGGATATGCCACATAACGTTATACTATATAACGTAATGCGTTATAAGGATATGCCACATAACGTTATACTATATAACGTAATGCGTCATAACGTTATACTATATAACGTAACGCGTTATAACGTTATACTATATAACGTAATACGTTATAACGTTATGCTATATAACGTAATACGATATAACTATATAACATATAACGTTATGCTATATAACGTAATACGCTATAACGATATACCATATAACGTTATACTATATAACGTAATGCGTTATAACGTTACACTATATAACGTAATACGTTATAAGGATATGCCACATAACGTTATGCTATATAACGTAATGCGTTATAACTTTACACTATATAACGAAATACGTTATAAGGATATGACATATAACGTTATACTATATAACGTAATGCGTTAGAACGATATACTATATAACGTTATACTATATAACATAATGCGTTATAACGTTATACTATATAACGTAATACGTTATAAGGATATGACATATAACGTTATACTATATAACGTAATGCGTTATGACGTTATACTATATAACGTAATACGTTATAAGGATATGCCACATAACGTTACACTATATAATGTAATGCGTCATGACGTTATACTATATAACGTAATACGTTATAAGGTTATGCCACATAACGTTATACTATATAATATAATACGTTATAAGGATATGCCACATAACGTTATACTATATAACATAATACGTTATAACGATATACTATATAACGTAATACGTTATAAGGATATGCCACATAACGTTATACTATATAACGTTATACTATATAACGTACTGCGTTATAACGATATACTATATAACGTTATACTATATAACATAATGCGTTATAACTTTATACTATATAACGTAATACGTTATAAGGATATGACATATAACGTTATACTATATAACGTAATGCGTTATGACGTTATACTATATAACGTAATACGTTATAAGGATATGCCACATAACGTCATACTATATAACGTAATGCGTTATAACGTTATACTATATAACGTAATACGTTATGAGGTTATGCCACATAAGGTTATACTATATAACGTAATGCGTTATAACCTTATACTACATAACGTAATACGTTATATGGATATGCCATATAACGTTATACTATATAACGTAATGCGTTATAACCTTATACTATATAACGTAATACGTTAAAACATTATACTATATAACGTTATATTATATAACGTAATGCGTTATAACATTATGCTATACAACGTAATACGTTATAACTATATACCATATAATGTTATGCTATATAACGTAATACGTTATAACGATATACCATACAACGTTATACTATATAACGTAATGCGTTATAAGGATATGCCGCATAACGTTATACTATATAACGTAATGCGTCATAACGTTATACTATATAACGTAATACGTTATAAGGATATGCCATATAACGTTGTACTATATGACGTAATGCGTTATAACGTTATACTATATAACGTAATACGTTATAAGGATATGCCACATAACGTTATACTATATAACTTAATGCGTTATAACGTTACACTATATAACGTAATACGTTATAAGGCTATGCCACATAACGTTATACTATATAACTTTATGCGTTATAACGTTACACTATATAACGCAATACGTTATAAGGATATGCCACATAACGTTATACTATATAACGTAATACAATATAAGGATATGCCACATGACGTTATACTATATAACATAATACAATATAAGGATATGCCACATAACGTTATACTATATAACATAATACGTTATAACGATATACTATATAACGTTATACTATATAACGTAATGCGTTATAACGTTATTCTATATAACGTAATACGTTTTAACGATATACCATATAACGTTATACTATATAACGTAATGCGTTATAACGTTATACTATATAACGTAATGCGTTACAACCTTATACTATATAACGTAATACGTTATATGGATATGCCATATAGCGTTACACTATATAACGTAATGCGTTATAACCTTATACTATATAACGTAATACGTTATAACATTATACTACGTAACGTAATACGTTATAAGGTTATGCCACATAACGTTATACTATATAACGTAATACGTTATAACATTATACTATATAACGTAATACGTTATAACATTATACTATATAACGTAATACGTTATAACATTATACTATATAACGTTATATTATATAACGTAATGCGTTATAACGTTACACTATATAACGTAATACGTTATAAGGATATGCCACATAACGTTATACTATTTAACGTAATGCGTTATAACGTTACACTATATAACGTAATACGTTATAAGGATATGACATATAACGTTGTACTGTATAACGTAATGCGTTAGAACGATATACTATATAACGTTATACTATATAACATAATGCGTTATGACGTTATACTATATAACGTAATACGTTATAAGGATATGCACATAACGTTATACTATATAACGTAATACAATATAAGGATATGCCACATAACGTTATACTATATAACATAATACAATATAAGGATATGCCACATAACGTTATACTATATAACATAATACGTTATAACGATATACTATATAACGTTATACCATATAACGTAATGCGTTATAACGTTATACTATATAACGTAATACGATATATCCATATGCCATATAACGTTATAGTATATAACGTAATGCGTTATAACGTTATTCTATATAACGTAATACGTTTTAACGATATACCATATAACGTTATACTATATAACTTAATGCGTTATAACGTTATACTATATAACGTAATGCGTTATAACCTTATACTATATAACGTAATACGTTATATGGATATGCCATATAGCGTTACACTATATAACGTAATGCGTTATAACCTTATACTATATAACGTAATACGTTATAACATTATACTACGTAACGTAATACGTTATAAGGTTATGCCACATAACGTTATACTATATAACGTAATACGTTATAACATTATACTATATAACGTAATACGTTATAACATTATACTATATAACGTTATATTATATAACGTAATGCGTTATAACGTTACACTATATAACGTAATACGTTATAAGGATATGCCACATAACGTTATACTATATAACGTAATGCGTTATAACGTTACACTATATAACGTAATACGGTATAAGGATATGACATATAACGTTGTACTGTATAACGTAATGCGTTAGAACGATATACTATATAACGTTATACTATATAACATAATGCGTTATGACGTTATACTATATAACGTAATACGTTATAAGGGTATGCACATAACGTTATACTATATAACGTAATACGTTATAAGGATATGCACATAACGTTATACTATAAAACGTAATGCGTTATAACGATATACTATATAACGATATAATATATAACGTAATGCGTTATAACGTTATACTATATAACGTAATACGTTATGAGGATATGCCACATAACGTTATACTATATAAATTAATGCGTTATAACGTTACACTGTATAACGTAATACGTTATAAGGATATGCCACATAACGTTATACTATATAACGAAATACAATATAAGGATATGCCACATAACGTTATACTATATAATGTAATGCGTTATGACGTTATACTATATAACGTAATACGTTATAAGGATTTGACATATAACGTTATACTATATAACGTAATGCGTTATGACGTTATACTATATAACGTAATACGTTATAAGGATATGCCACATAACGTCATACTATATAACGTAATACAATATAAGGATATGCCACATAACGTTATACTATATAACATAATACGTTATAACGATATACTATATAACGTTATACCAAGTAACGTAATGCGTTATAACGTTATACTATATAACGTAATACGATATATCGATATGCCATATAACGTTATACTATATAACGTAATGCGATATAACGTTATTCTATATAACGTAATACGTTATAACGATATACCATATAACGTTATACTATATAACTTAATGCGTTATAACGTTATACTATATAGCGTAATGCGTTACAACCTTATACTATATAACGTAATACGTTATATGGATATGCCATATAGCGTTACACTATATAACGTAATGCGTTATAACCTTATACTATATAACGTAATACGTTATAACATTATACTATGTAACGTAATACGTTATAAGGTTATGCCACATAACGTTATACTATATAACGTAATACGTTATAACATTATACTATATAACGTTATATTATATAACGTAATGCGTTATAACATTATGCTATATAACGTAATACGTTATAACTATATACCATATAACGTTATGCTATATAACGTAATACGTTATAACGATTTACCATATAACGTTATACTATATAACGTAATGCCTTATAAGGATATGCCACATAACGTTATACTATATAACGTAATGCGTCATAACGTTATACTATATAACGTAATGCGTTATAACGTTATACTATATAACGTAATACGTTATAACGTTATGCTATATAACGTAATACGATATAACTATATAACATATAACGTTATGCTATATAACGTAATACGCTATAACGATATACCATATAACGTTATACTATATAACGTAATGCGATATAACGTTATACTATATAACGTAATACGATATAAGCATATGACATATAACGTTATACTATATAACTTAATGCGTTATGACGTTATACTATATAACGTAATACGTTATAAGGATATGCCACATAACGTTATACTATATAACGTAATGCGTTATAACGTTACACTATATAACGTAATACGTTATAAGGATATGTCACATAACGTTATGCTATATAACGTAATGCGTTATAACTTTACACTATATAACGTAATACGTTATAAGGATATGACATATAACGTTATACTATATAACGTAATGCGTTAGAACGATATACTATATAACGTTATACTATATAACATAATGCGTTATAACGTTATACTATATAACGTAATACGTTATAAGGATATGCCACATAACGTTATACTATATAAATTAATGCGTTATAACGTTACACTATATAACGTAATACGTTATAAGGATATGCCACATAACGTTATACTATATAACGTAATACAATATAAGGATATGCCACATAACGTTATACTATATAATGTAATGCGTTATGACGTTATACTATATAACGTAATACGTTATAAGGATATGACATATAACGTTATACTATATAACGTAATGCGTTATGACGTTATACTATATAACGTAATACGTTATAAGGATATGCCACATAACGTCATACTATATAACGTAATACAATATAAGGATATGCCACATAACGTTATACTATATAACATAATACGTTATAACGATATACTATATAACGTTATACCAAATAACGTAATGCGTTATAACGTTATACTATATAACGTAATACGATATATCGATATGCCATATAACGTTATACTATATAACGTAATGCGATATAACGTTATTCTATATAACGTAATACGTTATAACGATATACTATATAACGTTATACTATATAACTTAATGCGTTATTACGTTATACTATATAACGTAATGCGTTACAACCTTATACTATATAACGTAATACGTTATATGGATATGCCATATAGCGTTACTCTATATAACGTAATGCGTTATAACCTTATACTATATAACGTAATACGTTATAACATTATACTATGTAACGTAATACGTTATAAGGTTATGCCACATAACGTTATACTATATAACGTAATACGTTATAACATTATACTATATAACGTAATACGTTATAACATTATACTATATAACGTAATACGTTATAACATTATACTATATAACGTAATACGTTATAACATTATACTATATAACGTAATACGTTATAACATTATACTATATAACGTAATACGTTATAACATTATACTATATAACGTTATATTATATAACGTAATGCGTTATAACATTATGCTATATAACGTAATACGTTATAACTATATACCATATAACGTTATGCTATATAACGTAATACGTTATAACGATTTACCATATAACGTTATACTATATAACGTAATGCGTTATAAGGATATGCCACATAACGTTATACTATATAACGTAATGCGATATAACGTTATTCTATTTAACGTAATACGTTATAACGATATACTATATAACGTTATACTATATAACTTAATGCGTTATAACGTTATACTATATAACGGTAATGCGTTACAACCTTATACTATATAACGTAATACGTTATATGGATATGCCATATAGCGTTACACTATATAACGTAATGCGTTATAACCTTATACTATATAACGTAATACGTTATAACATTATACTATATAACGTTATAGTATATAACGTAATGCGTTATAACATTATGCTATATAACGTAATACGTTATAACTATATACCATATAACGTTATGCTATATAACGTAATACGTTATAACGATTTACCATATAACGTTATACTATATAACGTAATGCGTTATAAGGATATGCCACATAACGTTATACTATATAACGTAATGCGTCATAACGTTATACTATATAATACTATAATACTATAATACTATATAATACGTTATAAGGATATGCCATATAACGTTGTACTATATGACGTAATACGTTATAACGTTATACTATATAACGTAATACGTTATAAGGATATGCCACATAACGTTATACTATATAACTTAATGCGTTATAACGTTACACTATATAACGTAATACGTTATAAGGCTATGCCACATAACGTTATACTATATAACTTTATGCGTTATAACGTTACACTATATAACGTAATACGTTATAAGGATATGCCACATAACGTTATACTATATAACGTAATACAATATAAGGATATGCCACATAACGTTATACTATATAACATAATACAATATAAGGATATGCCACATAACGTTATACTATATAACATAATTCGTTATAACGATATACTATATAACGTTATACCACATAACGTAATGCGTTATAACGTTATACTATATAACGTAATACGATATATCGATATGCCATATAACGTTATACTATATAACGTAATGCGTTATAACGTTATTCTATATAACGTAATACGTTTTAACGATATACCATATAACGTTATACTATATAACTTAATGCGTTATAACGTTATACTATATAACGTAATGCGTTACAACCTTATACTATATAACGTAATACGTTATATGGATATGCCATATAGCGTTACACTATATAACGTAATGCGCTATAACCTTATACTATATAACGTAATACGTTATAACATTATACTACGTAACGTAATACGTTATAAGGTTATGCCACATAACGTTATACTATATAAATTAATGCGTTATAACGTTACACTATATAACGTAATACGTTATAAGGATATGCCACATAACGTTATACTATATAACGTAATACAATATAAGGATATGCCACATAACGTTATACTATATAACGTAATGCGTTATAACGTTACACTATATAACGTAATACGTTATAAGGATATGACATATAACGTTGTACTGTATAACGTAATGCGTTAGAACGATATACTATATAACGTTATACTATATAACATAATGCGTTATGACGTTATACTATATAACGTAATACGTTATAAGGATATGCACATAACGTTATACTATATAACGTAATACGTTATAAGGATATGCACATAACGTTATACTATATAACGTAATGCGTTATAACGATATACTATATAACGATATAATATATAACGTAATGCGTTATAACGTTATACTATATAACGTAATACGTTATGAGGATATGCCACATAACGTTATACTATATAAATTAATGCGGTATAACGTTACACTATATAACGTAATACGTTATAAGGATATGCCACATAACTTTATACTATATAACGTAATACAATATAAGGATATGCCACATAACGTTATACTATATAACATAATACGTTATAACGATATACTATATAACGTTATACCATACAACGTAATGCGTTATAACGTTATACTATATAACGTAATACGATATATCGATATGCCATATAACGTTATACTATATAACGTAATGCGATATAACATTATTCTATATAACGTAAGACGTTATAACGATATACCATATAACGTTATACTATATAACTTAATGCGTTATAACGTTATACTACATAACGTAATACGATATATCGATATGACATATAACGTTATACTATATAACGTAATGCGTTATAACGTTATTCTATATAACGTAATACGTTTTAACGATATACCATATAACGTTATACTATATAACTTAATGCGTTATAACGTTATACTATATAACGTAAAGCGTTACAACCTTATACTATATAACGTAATACGTTATATGGATATGCCACATAACGTTATACTATATAACGTAGTACGTTATAAGGATATGACATATAACGTTATACTATATAACGTAATGCGTTATGACGTTATACTATATAACGTAATACGTTATAAGGATATGCACATAACGTTATACAATATAACGTAATACGTTATAATGATATGCACATCACGTTATACTATATAAAGTAATGCGTTATAACGTTACACTATATAACGTAATACGTTATGAGGATATGCCACATAACGTTATACTATATAACGTTATACTATATAACGTAATGCGTTATAACGATATACTATATAACGTTATACTATATAACATAATGCGTTATAACGTTATACTATATAACGTAATACGTTATAAGGATATGACATATAACGTTATACTATATAACGTAATGCGTTATGACGTTATACTATATAACGTAATACGTTATAAGGATATGCCACATAACGTCATACTATATAACGTAATGCGTTATAACGTTACACTATATAACGTAATACGTTATGAGGTTATGCCACATAAGGTTATACTATATAACGTAATGCGTTATAACCTTATACTACATAACGTAATACGTTATATGGATATGCCATATAACGTTATACTATATAACGTAATGCGTTATAACCTTATACTATATAACGTAATACGTTAAAACATTATACTATATAACGTTATATTATATAACGTAATGCGTTATAACATTATGCTATACAACGTAATACGATATATCGATATGCCACATAACGTTATACTATATAACATAATACGTTATAACGATATACTATATAACGTTATACCATACAACGTAATGCGTTATAACGATATACTATATAACGTAATACGATATATCGATATGCCATATAACGTTATACTATATAACGTAATGCGATATAACGTTTTTCTATATAACGTAATACGTTATAACGATATACCATATAACGTTATACTATATAACTTAATGCGTTATAACGTTATACTATATAACGTAATGAGTTACAACCTTATACTATATAACGTAATACGTTATATGGATATGCCATATAGCGTTACACTATATAACGTAATGCGTTATAACCTTATACTATATAACGTAATACGTTATAAGGATATGCCACATAACGTCATACTATATAACGTAATGCGTTATAACGTTACACTATATAACGTAATACGTTATGAGGTTATGCCACATAAGGTTATACTATATAACGCAATGCGTTATAACCTTATACTACATAACGTAATACGTTATATGGATATGCCATATAACGTTATACTATATAACGTAATGCGTTATAACCTTATACTATATAACGTAATACGTTAAAACATTATACTATATAACGTTATATTACATAACGTAATGCGTTATAACATTATGCTATACAACGTAATACGTTATAACTATATACCATATAACGTTATGCTATATAACGTAATACGTTATAACGATATACCATACAACGTTATACTATATAACGTAATGCGTTATAAGGATATGCCACATAACGTTATACTATATAACGTAATGCGTCATAACGTTATACTATATAACGTAATACGTTATAAGGATATGCCATATAACGTTGTACTATATGACGTAATGCGTTATAACGTTATACTATATAACGTAATACGTTATAAGGATATGCCACATAACGTTATACCATATAACGTAATGCGTTATAACATTATGCTATACAACGTAATACGTTATAACTATATACCATATAACGTTATGCTATATAACGTAATACGTTATAACGATATACCATACAACGTTATACTATATAACATAATACGTTATAACGATATACTATATAACGTTATACCATATAACGTAATGCGTTACAACCTTATACTATATAACGTAATACGTTATATGGATATGCCATAAAGCGTTACACTATATAACGTAATGCGTTATAACCTTATACTATATAACGTAATACGTTATAACATTATACTACGTAACGTAATACGTTATAAGGTTATGCCACATAACGTTATACTATATAACGTAATACGTTATAACATTATACTATATAACGTAATACGTTATAACATTATACTATATAGCGTTATATTATATAACGTAATGCGTTATAACGTTACACTATATAACGTAATACGTTATAAGGATATGCCACATAACGTTATACTATATAACGTAATGCGTTATAACGTTACACTATATAACGTAATACGTTATAAGGATATGACATATAACGTTGTACTGTATAACGTAATGCGTTAGAACGATATACTATACAACGTTATACTATATAACATAATGCGTTATGACGTTATACTATATAACGTAATACGTTATAAGGATATGCACATAACGTTATACTATATAACGTAATGCGTTATAACGATATACTATATAACGATATAATATATAACGTAATGCGTTATAACGTTATACTATATATCGTAATACGTTATGAGGATATGCCACATAACGTTATACTATATAAATTAATGCGTTATAACGTTACACTATATAACGTAATACGTTATAAGGATATGCCACATAACGTTATACTATATAACGTAATACAATATAAGGATATGCCACATAACGTTATACTATATAACATAATACGTTATAACGATATACTATATAACGTTATACCATACAACGTAATGCGTTATAACGTTATACTATATAACGTAATACGATATATCGATATGCCATATAACGTCATACTATATAACGTAATGCGATATAACGTTATTCTATATAACGTAATACGTTATAACGATATACCATATAACGTTATACTATATAACTTAATGCGTTATAACGTTATACTATATAACGTAATGCGTTACAACCTTATACTATATAACGTAATACGTTATATGGATATGCCATATAGCGTTACACTATATAACGTAATGCGTTATAACCTTATACTATATAACGTAATACGTTATAACATTATACTATGTAACGTAATACGTTATAAGGTTATGCCACATAACGTTATACTATATAACGTAATACGTTATAACATTATACTATATAACGTAATACGTTATAAGCATATGACATATAACGTTATACTATATAACGTAATACGTTATAAGGATATGCCACATAACGTCATACTATATAACGTAATACAATATAAGGATATGCCACATAACGTTATACTATATAACATAATACGTTATAACGATATACTATATAACGTTATACCAAATAACGTAATGCGTTATAACGTTATACTATATAACGTAATACGATATATCGATATGCCATATAACGTTATACTATATAACGTAATGCGATATAACGTTATTCTATATAACGTAATACGTTATAACGATATACTATATAACGTTATACCATACAACGTAATGCGTTATAACGTTATACTATATAACGTAATACGATATATCGATATGCCATGTAACGTTATACTATATAACGTAATGCGATATAACGTTATTCTATATAACGTAATACGTTATAACGATATACTATATAACGTTATACCATATAACGTAATGCGCTATAACGTTATACTATATAACGTAATACGATATATGGATATGCCATATAACGTTAAACTATATAACGTAATGCGTTATAAGGATATGACATATAACGTTATACTATATAACGTAATGCGTTATGACGTTATACTATATTACGTAATACGTTATAAGGATATGCAACATAACGTTATACTATATAACGTAATGCGTTATAACGTTACACTATATAACGTAATACGTTATATGGATATGCCACATAACGTTATACTATATGACGTAATGCGTTATAACGTTATACTATATAAAGTAATACGTTATAAGGATATGCTGTCACGTCCCGCGTTCCGCACGTGACGCCACGAACCAATAACTTATGAATAATTAAACACGACCAATAATAATAAATTAACTAATAGCTAACCAATCAAAATAAAAAGAATTATACGACAGACAATCAAAATGAAATAAATGAATCAATAAGAAGAAACACTACAACCAATCAGCAATGACATATAAAATACAAATAAAATGAAATAATTAAATGAACCAATAAATAAAACAAGCCGCGATTCAAATGTATGAGATTTCTCTGCGAAAACACATGTATATACACACACGTGTATGCATATCTGTGTGTGTGACCTACTTCGTGAATCTAAATAATTGGTAATCTAATAAAATATAAAAGAAATAAAGTATACTACACTACATCAGCATTCTAATAAAAGTGAAAATTGTATACAAGATTACTCTGTGACACACACATATATAGATATACACATGCGTACCTGTATCTTTGGGAAAAATTCATAATATATATATATGTATACGTTATTAAACCATTAAAACGCAAAGAAATAAATATATAGATTTACATTTCTACGAACCTAGAGAATTATATACGTAATCCACATTTCGGAATATTCAACCAATTAACGATCCGAGAAACAATGAGAATAACAATACGCGCACATATACATATGCATATATATATTTTACATAATGGAAAATTACATTGTGAAATGTATATATATATATACACATATTATTATATCGAACAACTACTCATCTAATATACAAAACCACCTTGTAAAAATTACATTACTGAACATTCAACTAAACCAACTGAAGATTTAGTATAATAATATATAATAATATAATAATATATATATATACATAGATATGTGAAATAGCGTTGTATATAACCGGAAACAATACAAATGTCACACGACTTCTTCAACAACTTCGACTCTTCGTTCCTGCCGACAACACCTCACACGATGACTGCGTCTTCTAGGGCCACTTACGGATTCTTTACAATTCTTCTTCTTCTTGCACTGAAATATCATATGCAGTGAATAAAACACGAAAGAAGCAGGATGAACTAAATAAAAGAAATCATAACAAGATACACACCGAGACAATCCGCATGGGAACCTCTGACAAAGTATCTATCATTAAATGCATAATAATCAAGATGCACAAACCTCATCTGGAAGTCGACACCACTCACAGCGTGCCAATGCAAGGGAGGAAAACGAATGAAATTGTATTTCGTGAAGACGTTTCACCACTTTCCATAGATCAGAAACTGGAGTTACACAACTAATAACCTAATAACAAGAAAGTAATATAAAATATACACGATTTAATATATAGCAAATATGGACATATAAATCTACAAGGAGCAAAATATATCTCATATTGTCAAATAAAACCAAATTGTCAAAAGATCATCAGGACACGACGCCAACGAAGGTGCCACTGTGCCTATTTGGATGGAAAACCGCCACTTCAGCATCATCCCTCGCACATATTCACACACGCACGTCGATCACGTCATCTCGTACCATTCACATATCTTCTTCCTCTTGCGCTAAAACAAATTCACAAGTTTAAGGAAACAAACAACATGCGAAACGAGATAGAATACTAAAAACACATACTCACACAGTTCGCACAGGCGCGGACGCTTTTGTGTCCATCACTCAACATAACCTGTAATCATCAAAATCCACGTTCTCTCATGGAAACTCTAAAAACCTGCAGCGTTGCGATTCCCACCGGAACGAACTGTCACGTGACTGTCATCCCATTGGGGATGTCATTATGCAAAGCGTAGCGACACAATTCAAATCGGAGTAATTGTTAGCGGGTCAATTGAATAAAGGAATAGAAGAGAGTAATTGTTAGCGTTCGGGAGAATTTAGCGAAAAATAAAGAAGAGTCAGATTAATTGTTAGCGTTAGCGATAGCGATTAATTGTTAGTGGTTCAGTTAGAACAATCAGAGTTATTGTGAAAAGAGAGTAACTGCCATTAGTTGGTTCAGTTAGAATATAGTCAGAGAAATTGTTAGCGTTCGGGAGAATTTAACGAAATTAAAGAAGAGTAATTCAGTTAGAATAAAGAAATAGGATAGAGCAATTGTGATTAGTTGGTTCAGGAGAATTTAGCGAAAATAAGGAGAGTAATTGTTAGTCGTTCAATTGAATTTGAGTGAGTCTGATATCAGTTCGTTCAGTTGATTTAATTAGAATTTAAGTTAGGATTAGAGAATAATTGTTCGTTCCAGTTCGAGTTTAAGAATTACGAGATATAAATGTTATTAGTCAGTTCGAATTATAAAATAATTGTTATTAGTCAGTTAGAATTAAAACAATAGTTGGCTCAAGTTTTTGTGTTAGAATTTCGAATTGTTAAACACGTCCGGACACACTGTTGTTTACACTGTTCAAATTAAATAAAGATTAAAACGAAAAATTATAGAAGTGTCGATCTTTGTAAAACCGGAATCACCCCAGCGGCCTGCCCGTTCATCAGCGGAGACCAACGTCAGGTGAGTTAACTTTAATTATTATTAATAATTAATAATTAAAATAATAAATAATATCAATGATTAGTATAATTCGTCATTAATTCCGCCTGTAATAATTATTTATAATATAATTGTTTATTCCAAACAATCCTCTCCCGTGCTAGTATTCCTGCGCATAGCAGGTTAGCCGAAACGTGGAGATTGTTGACCAGTGGCCTAAACTCCGGTCAACGCTACATAATCTAACAAGAAATATCTAATTGAAACAGTCCTTAGACTGTTTCTGGTGGCAGCGACTACTACATTGTTTAAAATTTCAAAATTTGGATAGCGAAACGTAACAATGCCATATAACGTTATACTATATAACGTAATACGATATAAGGATATGCCACATAACGTTATACTATATAACATAATACGTTATAACGATATACTATATAACGTTATACCATATAACGTAATGCGTTATAACGTTATACTATAGAACGTAATACGATATATGGATATGCCATATAAAGTTATACTATATAACGTAATGCGTTATAACGTTATTCTATATAACGTAATACGTTATAACGATATACCATATAACGTTATACTATATAACGTTATGCGTTATAACGTTATACTATATAACGTTATGCGTTATAACGTTATACTATATAACGTAATGCGTTATAACCTCATACTATATAACGTAATACGTTATAAGGATATGCCACATAACGTTGTACTATATAACGTAATGCGTTATAAGGTTACACTATATAACGTAATACCTTATAAGGATATGCCACATAACGTTATACTATATAACGTAATACGTTATAAGGATATGCCATATAACGTTGTACTATATGACGTAATGCGTTATAGCGTTATACTATATAACGTAATACGTTAAAGGATATGCCACATAACGTTATACTATATAACTTAATGCGTTATAACGTTACACTATATAACGTAATACGTTATAAGGATATGCCACATAACGTTATACTATATAACGTAATACGTTATAAGAATATGCCATATAACGTTATACTATATAACTTAATGCGTTATAACGTTACACTATATAACGTAATACGTTATAAGGATATGCCACATAACGTTATACTATATAACGTAATACAATATAAGGATATGCCACATAACGTTATACTATATAACATAATACAATATAAGGATATGCCACATAACGTTATACTATATAACATAATACGATATAACGATATACTATATAACGTTATACCCTATAACGTAATGCGTTATAACGTTATACTATATAACGTAATACGTTAAAACATTATACTATATAACGTTATATTATATAACGTAATGCGTTATAACATTATGCTATACAACGTAATACGTTATAACTATATACCATATAACGTTATGCTATATAACGTAATACGTTATAACGATATACCATACAACGTTATACTATATAACGTAATGCGTTATAAGGATATGCCACATAACGTTATACTATATAACGTAATGCGTCATAACGTTATACTATATAACGTAATACGTTATAAGGCTATGCCACATAACGTTATACTATATAACTTTATGCGTTATAACGTTACACTATATAACGTAATACGTTATAAGGATATGCCACATAACTTTATACTATATAACGTAATACAATATAAGGATATGCCACATAACGTTATACTATATAACATAATACAATATAAGGATATGCCACATAACGTCATACTATATAACATAATGCGTTATAACGATATACTATATAACGTTATACCATATAACGTAATGCGTTATAACGTTATACTATATAACGTAATACGATATATCGATATGCCATATAACGTTATACTATATAACGTAATGCGTTATAACGTTATTCTATATAACGTAATACGTTTTAACGATATACCATATAACGATATACTATATAACTTAATGCGTTATAACGTTATACTATATAACGTAATGCGTTACAACCTTATACTATATAACGTAATACGTTATATGGATATGCCATAAAGCGTTACACTATATAACGTAATGCGTTATAACCTTATACTATATAACGTAATACGTTATAACATTATACTATGTAACGTAATACGTTATAAGGTTATGCCACATAACGTTATACTATATAACGTAATACGTTATAACATTATACTATATAACGTAATGCGTTATGACGTTATACTATATAACGTAATACGTTATAAGGATATGCCACATAACGTCATACTATATAACGTAATACAATATAAGGATATGCCACATAACGTTATACTATATAACATAATACGTTATAACGATATACTATATAACGTTATACCAAATAACGTAATGCGTTATAACGTTATACTATATAACGTAATACGATATATCGATATGCCATATAACGTTATACTATATAAATTAATGCGTTATAACGTTACACTATATAACGTAATACGTTATAAGGATATGCCACATAACGTTATACTATATAACGTAATACAATATAAGGATATGCCACATAACGTTATACTATATAACATAATACGTTATAACGATATACTATATAACGTTATACCATACAACGTAATGCGTTATAACGATATACTATATAACGTAATACGATATATCGATATGCCATATAACGTTATACTATATAACGTAATGCGATATAACGTTATTCTATATAACGTAATACGTTATAACGATATACCATATAACGTTATACTATATAACTTAATGCGTTATAACGTTATACTATATAACGTAATGAGTTACAACCTTATACTATATAACGTAATACGTTATATGGATATGCCATATAGCGTTACACTATATAACGTAATGCGTTATAACCTTATACTATATAACGTAATACGTTATAACATTATACTATGTAACGTAATACGTTATAAGGTTATGCCACATAACGTTATACTATATAACGTAATACGTTATAACATTATACTATATAACGTAATACGTTATAAGCATATGACATATAACGTTATACTATATAACGTAATGCGTTATGACGTTATACTATATAACGTAATACGTTATAAGGATATGCCACATAACGTCATACTATATAACGTAATACAATATAAGGATATGCCACATAACGTTATACTATATAACATAATACGTTATAACGATATACCATATAACGTTATACTATATAACTTAATGCGTTATAACGTTATACTATATAACGTAATGCGTTACAACCTTATACTATATAACGTAATACGTTATATGGATATGCCATATAGCGTTACACTATATAACGTAATGCGTTATAACCTTATACTATATAACGTAATACGTTATAAGGATATGCCACATAACGTCATACTATATAACGTAATGCGTTATAACGTTACACTATATAACGTAACACGTTATGAGGTTATGCCACATAAGGTTATACTATATAACGTAATGCGTTATAACCTTATACTACATAACGTAATACGTTATATGGATATGCCATATAACGTTATACTATATAACGTAATGCGTTATAACCTTATACTATATAACGTAATACGTTAAAACATTATACTATATAACGTTATATTATATAACGTAATGCGTTATAACATTATTCTATACAACGTAATACGTTATAACTATATACCATATAACGTTATGCTATATAACGTAATACGTTATAACGATATACCATACAACGTTATACTATATAACGTAATGCGTTATAAGGATATGCCACATAACGTTATACTATATAACGTAATGCGTCATAACGTTATACTATTTAACGTAATACGTTATAAGGATATGCCATATAACGTTGTACTATATGACGTAATGCGTTATAACGTTATACTATATAACGTAATACGTTATATGGATATGCCACATAACGTTATACCATATAACTTAATGCGTTATAACGTTACACTATATAACGTAATACGTTATAAGGCTATGCCACATAACGTTATACTATATAACTTTATGCGTTATAACGTTACACTATATAACGTAATACGTTATAAGGATATGCCACATAACGTTATACTATATAACGTAATACAATATAAGGATATGCCGCATAACGTTATACTATATAACATAATACAATATAAGGATATGCCACATAACGTCATACTATATAACATAATACGTTATAACGATATACTATATAACGTTATACCATATAACGTAATGCGTTACAACCTTATACTATATAACGTAATACGTTATATGGATATGCCATAAAGCGTTACACTATATAACGTAATACGTTATAACCTTATACTATATAACGTAATACGTTATAACATTATACTACGTAACGTAATACGTTATAAGGTTATGCCACATAACGTTATACTATATAACGTAATACGTTATAACATTATACTATATAACGTAATACGTTATAACATTATACTATATAGCGTTATATTATATAACGTAATGCGTTATAACGTTACACTATATAACGTAATACGTTATAAGGATATGCCACATAACGTTATACTATATAACGTAATGCGTTATAACGTTACACTATATAACGTAATACGTTATAAGGATATGACATATAACGTTGTACTGTATAACGTAATGCGTTAGAACGATATACTATACAACGTTATACTATATAACATAATGCGTTATGACGTTATACTATATAACGTAATACGTTATAAGGATATGCACATAACGTTATACTATATAACGTAATGCGTTATAACGATATACTATATAACGATATAATATATAACGTAATGCGTTATAACGTTATACTATATAACGTAATACGTTATGAGGATATGCCACATAACGTTATACTATATAAATTAATGCGTTATAACGTTACACTATATAACGTAATACGTTATAAGGATATGCCACATAACGTTATACTATATAACGTAATACAATATAAGGATATGCCACATAACGTTATACTATATAACATAATACGTTATAACGATATACTATATAACGTTATACCATACAACGTAATGCGTTATAACGTTATACTATATAACGTAATACGATATATCGATATGCCATATAACGTCATACTATATAACGTAATGCGATATAACGTTATTCTATATAACGTAATACGTTATAACGATATACCATATAACGTTATACTATATAACTTAATGCGTTATAACGTTATACTATATAACGTAATGCGTTACAACCTTATACTATATAACGTAATACGTTATATGGATATGCCATATAGCGTTACACTATATAACGTAATGCGTTATAACCTTATACTATATAACGTAATACGTTATAACATTATACTATGTAACGTAATACGTTATAAGGTTATGCCACATAACGTTATACTATATAACGTAATACGTTATAACATTATACTATATAACGTAATACGTTATAAGCATATGACATATAACGTTATACTATATAACGTAATACGTTATAAGGATATGCCACATAACGTCATACTATATAACGTAATACAATATAAGGATATGCCACATAACGTTATACTATATAACATAATACGTTATAACGATATACTATATAACGTTATACCAAATAACGTAATGCGTTATAACGTTATACTATATAACGTAATACGATATATCGATATGCCATATAACGTTATACTATATAACGTAATGCGATATAACGTTATTCTATATAACGTAATACGTTATAACGATATACTATATAACGTTATACCATACAACGTAATGCGTTATAACGTTATACTATATAACGTAATACGATATATCGATATGCCATGTAACGTTATACTATATAACGTAATGCGATATAACGTTATTCTATATAACGTAATACGTTATAACGATATACTATATAACGTTATACCATATAACGTAATGCGCTATAACGTTATACTATATAACGTAATACGATATATGGATATGCCATATAACGTTAAACTATATAACGTAATGCGTTATAAGGATATGACATATAACGTTATACTATATAACGTAATGCGTTATGACGTTATACTATATTACGTAATACGTTATAAGGATATGCAACATAACGTTATACTATATAACGTAATGCGTTATAACGTTACACTATATAACGTAATACGTTATATGGATATGCCACATAACGTTATACTATATGACGTAATGCGTTATAACGTTATACTATATAACGTAATACGTTATAAGGATATGCTGTCACGTCCCGCGTTCCGCACGTGACGCCACGAACCAATAACTTATGAATAATTAAACACGACCAATAATAATAAATTAACTAATAACTAACCAATCAAAATAAAAAGAATTATACGACAGACAATCAAAATGAAATAAATGAATCAATAGGAAGAAACACTACAACCAATCAGCAATGACATATAAAATACAAATAAAATGAAATAATTAAATGAACCAATAAATAAAACAAGCCGCGATTCAAATGTATGAGATTTCTCTGCGAAAACACATGTATATACACACACGTGTATGCATATCTGTGTGTGTGACCTACTTCGTGAATCTAAATAATTGGTAATCTAATAAAATATAAAAGAAATAAAGTATACTACACTACATCAGCATTCTAATAAAAGTGAAAATTGTATACAAGATTACTCTGTGACACACACATATATAGATATACACATGCGTACGCGTATCTTTGGGAAAAATTCATAATATATATATATATATATATATATATATATATATATATATATATATATATATATATATATATATATGTATACGTTATTAAACCATTAAAACGCAAAGAAATAAATATATAGATTTACATTTCTACGAACCTAGAGAATTATATACGAAATCCACATTTCGGAATATTCAACCAATTAACGATCCGAGAAACAATGAGAATAACAATACGCGCACATATACATATGCATATATATATTTTACATAATGGAAAATTACATTGTGAAATGTATATATATATATACACATATTATTATATCGAACAACTACTCATCTAATATACAAAACCACCTTGTAAAAATTACATTACTGAACATTCAACTAAACCAACTGAAGATTTAGTATAATAATATATAATAATATAATAATATATATATATACATAGATATGTGAAATAGCGTTGTATATAACCGGAAACAATACAAATGTCACACGACTTCTTCAACAACTTCGACTCTTCGTTCCTGCCGACAACACCTCACACGATGACTGCGTCTTCTAGGGCCACTTACGGATTCTTTACAATTCTTCTTCTTCTTGCACTGAAATATCATATGCAGTGAATAAAACACGAAAGAAGCAGGATGAACTAAATAAAAGAAATCATAACAAGATACACACCGAGACAATCCGCATGGGAACCTCTGACAAAGTATCTATCATTAAATGCATAATAATCAAGATGCACAAACCTCATCTGGAAGTCGACACCACTCACAGCGTGCCAATGCAAGGGAGGAAAACGAATGAAATTGTATTTCGTGAAGACGTTTCACCACTTTCCATAGATCAGAAACTGGAGTTACACAACTAATAACCTAATAACAAGAAAGTAATATAAAATATACACGATTTAATATATAGCAAATATGGACATATAAATCTACAAGGAGCAAAATATATCTCATATTGTCAAATAAAACCAAATTGTCAAAAGATCATCAGGACACGACGCCAACGAAGGTGCCACTGTGCCTATTTGGATGGAAAACCGCCACTTCAGCATCATCCCTCGCACATATTCACACACGCACGTCGATCACGTCATCTCGTACCATTCACATATCTTCTTCCTCTTGCGCTAAAACAAATTCACAAGTTTAAGGAAACAAACAACATGCGAAACGAGATAGAATACTAAAAACACATACTCACACAGTTCGCACAGGCGCGGACGCTTTTGTGTCCATCACTCAACATAACCTGTAATCATCAAAATCCACGTTCTCTCATGGAAACTCTAAAAACCTGCAGCGTTGCGATTCCCACCGGAACGAACTGTCACGTGACTGTCATCCCATTGGGGATGTCATTATGCAAAGCGTAGCGACACAATTCAAATCGGAGTAATTGTTAGCGGGTCAATTGAATAAAGGAATAGAAGAGAGTAATTGTTAGCGTTCGGGAGAATTTAGCGAAAAATAAAGAAGAGTCAGATTAATTGTTAGCGTTAGCGTTAGCGATTAATTGTTAGTGGTTCAGTTAGAACAATCAGAGTAATTGTGAAAAGAGAGTAACTGCCATTAGTTGGTTCAGTTAGAATATAGTCAGAGAAATTGTTAGCGTTCGGGAGAATTTAACGAAATTAAAGAAGAGTAATTCAGTTAGAATAAAGAAATAGGATAGAGCAATTGTGATTAGTTGGTTCAGGAGAATTTAGCGAAAATAAGGAGAGTAATTGTTAGTCGTTCAATTGAATTTGAGTGAGTCTGATATCAGTTCGTTCAGTTGATTTAATTAGAATTTAAGTTAGGATTAGAGAATAATTGTTCGTTCCAGTTCGAGTTTAAGAATTACGAGATATAAATGTTATTAGTCAGTTCGAATTATAAAATAATTGTTATTAGTCAGTTAGAATTAAAACAATAGTTGGCTCAAGTTTTTGTGTTAGAATTTCGAATTGTTAAACACGTCCGGACACACTGTTGTTTACACTGTTCAAATTAAATAAAGATTAAAACGAAAAATTATAGAAGTGTCGATCTTTGTAAAACCGGAATCACCCCAGCGGCCTGCCCGTTCATCAGCGGAGACCAACGTCAGGTGAGTTAACTTTAATTATTATTAATAATTAATAATTAAAATAATAAATAATATCAATGATTAGTATAATTCGTCATTAATTCCGCCTGTAATAATTATTTATAATATAATTGTTTATTCCAAACAATCCTCTCCCGTGCTAGTATTCCTGCGCATAGCAGGTTAGCCGAAACGTGGAGATTGTTGACCAGTGGCCTAAACTCCGGTCAACGCTACATAATCTAACAAGAAATATCTAATTGAAACAGTCCTTAGACTGTTTCTGGTGGCAGCGACTACTACATTGTTTAAAATTTCAAAATTTGGATAGCGAAACGTAACAATGCCATATAACGTTATACTATATAACGTAATACGATATAAGGATATGCCACATAACGTTATACTATATAACATAATACGTTATAACGATATACTATATAACGTTATACCATATAACGTAATGCGTTATAACGTTATACTATAGAACGTAATACGATATATGGATATGCCATATAAAGTTATACTATATAACGTAATGCGTTATAACGTTATTCTATATAACGTAATACGTTATAACGATATACCATATAACGTTATACTATATAACGTTATGCGTTATAACGTTATACTATATAACGTAATGCGTTATAACCTCATACTATATAACGTAATACGTTATAAGGATATGCCACATAACGTTGTACTATATAACGTAATGCGTTATAAGGTTACACTATATAACGTAATACGTTATAAGGATATGCCACATAACGTTATACTATATAACGTAATACGTTATAAGGATATGCCATATAACGTTGTACTATATGACGTAATGCGTTATAGCGTTATACTATATAACGTAATACGTTAAAGGATATGCCACATAACGTTATACTATATAACTTAATGCGTTATAACGTTACACTATATAACGTAATACGTTATAAGGATATGCCACATAACGTTATACTATATAACGTAATACGTTATAAGAATATGCCATATAACGTTATACTATATAACTTAATGCGTTATAACGTTACACTATATAACGTAATACGTTATAAGGATATGCCACATAACGTTATACTATATAACGTAATACAATATAAGGATATGCCACATAACGTTATACTATGTAACATAATACAATATAAGGATATGCCACATAACGTTATACTATATAACATAATACGATATAACGATATACTATATAACGTTATACCCTATAACGTAATGCGTTATAACGTTATACTATATAACGTGATACGTTAAAACATTATACTATATAACGTTATATTATATAACGTAATGCGTTATAACATTATGCTATACAACGTAATACGTTATAACTATATACCATATAACGTTATGCTATATAACGTAATACGTTATAACGATATACCATACAACGTTATACTATATAACGTAATGCGTTATAAGGATATGCCACATAACGTTATACTATATAACGTAATGCGTCATAACGTTATACTATATAACGTAATACGTTATAACGATATGCCATATAACGTTGTACTATATGACGTAATGCGTTATAACGTTATACTATATAACGTAATACGTTATAAGGATATGCCACATAACGTTATACTATATAACGTAATACAATATAAGGATATGCCACATAACGTCATACTATATAACGTAATACAATATAAGGATATGCCACATAACGTTATACTATATAACATAATACGTTATAACGATATACCATATAACGTTATACTATATAACTTAATGCGTTATAACGTTATACTATATAACGTAATGCGTTACAACCTTATACTATATAACGTAATACGTTATATGGATATGCCATATAGCGTTACACTATATAACGTAATGCGTTATAACCTTATACTATATAACGTAATACGTTATAAGGATATGCCACATAACGTCATACTATATAACGTAATGCGTTATAACGTTACACTATATAACGTAATACGTTATGAGGTTATGCCACATAAGGTTATACTATATAACGTAATGCGTTATAACCTTATACTACATAACGTTATACGTTATATGGATATGCCATATAACGTTATACTATATAACGTAATGCGTTATAACCTTATACTATATAACGTAATACGTTAAAACATTATACTATATAACGTTATATTATATAACGTAATGCGTTATAACATTATGCTATACAACGTAATACGTTATAACTATATACCATATAACGTTATGCTATATAACGTAATACGTTATAACGATATACCATACAACGTTATACTATATAACGTAATGCGTTATAAGGATATGCCACATAACGTTATACTATATAACGTAATGCGTCATAACGTTATACTATATAACGTAATACGTTATAAGGATATGCCATATAACGTTGTACTATATGACGTAATGCGTTATAACGTTATACTATATAACGTAATACGTTATAAGGATATGCCACATAACGTTATACCATATAACTTAATGCGTTATAACGTTACACTATATAACGTAATACGTTATAAGGCTATGCCACATAACGTTATACTATATAACTTTATGCGTTATAACGTTACACTATATAACGTAATACGTTATAAGGATATGCCACATAACGTTATACTATATAACGTAATACAATATAAGGATATGCCACATAACGTTATACTATATAACATAATACAATATAAGGATATGCCACATAACGTCATACTATATAACATAATACGTTATAACGATATACTATATAACGTTATACCATATAACGTAATGCGTTACAACCTTATACTATATAACGTAATACGTTATATGGATATGCCATAAAGCGTTACACTATATAACGTAATGCGTTATAACCTTATACTATATAACGTAATACGTTATAACATTATACTACGTAACGTAATACGTTATAAGGTTATGCCACATAACGTTATACTATATAACGTAATACGTTATAACATTATACTATATAACGTAATACGTTATAACATTATACTATATAGCGTTATATTATATAACGTAATGCGTTATAACGATATACTATATAACGATATAATATATAACGTAATGCGTTATAACGTTATACTATATAACGTAATACGTTATGAGGATATGCCACATAACGTTATACTATATAAATTAATGCGTTATAACGTTACACTATATAACGTAATACGTTATAAGGATATGCCACATAACGTTATACTATATAACGTAATACAATATAAGGATATGCCACATAACATTATACTATATAACATAATACGTTATAACGATATACTATATAACGTTATACCATACAACGTAATGCGTTATAACGTTATACTATATAACGTAATACGATATATCGATATGCCATATAACGTCATACTATATAACGTAATGCGATATAACGTTATTCTATATAACGTAATACGTTATAACGATATACCATATAACGTTATACTATATAACTTAATGCGTTATAACGTTATACTATATAACGTAATGCGTTACAACCTTATACTATATAACGTAATACGTTATATGGATATGCCATATAGCGTTACACTATATAACGTAATGCGTTATAACCTTATACTATATAACGTAATACGTTATAACATTATACTATGTAACGTAATACGTTATAAGGTTATGCCACATAACGTTATACTACATAACGTAATACGTTATAACATTATACTGTATAACGTAATACGTTATAAGCATATGACATATAACGTTATACTATATAACGTAATACGTTATAAGGATATGCCACATAACGTCATACTATATAACGTAATACAATATAAGGATATGCCACATAACGTTATACTATATAACATAATACGTTATAACGATATACTATATAACGTTATACCAAATAACGTAATGCGTTATAACGTTATACTATATAACGTAATACGATATATCGATATGCCATATAACGTTATACTATATAAATTAATGCGTTATAACGTTACACTATATAACGTAATACGTTATAAGGATATGCCACATAACGTTATACTATATAACGTAATACAATATAAGGATATGCCACATAACGTTATACTATATAACATAATACGTTATAACGATATACTATATAACGTTATACCATACAACGTAATGCGTTATAACGATATACTATATAACGTAATACGATATATCGATATGCCATATAACGTTATACTATATAACGTAATGCGATATAACGTTATTCTATATAACGTAATACGTTATAACGATATACCATATAACGTTATACTATATAACTTAATGCGTTATAACGTTATACTATATAACGTAATGAGTTACAACCTTATACTATATAACGTAATACGTTATATGGATATGCCATATAGCGTTACACTATATAACGTAATGCGTTATAACCTTATACTATATAACGTAATACGTTATAACATTATACTATGTAACGTAATACGTTATAAGGTTATGCCACATAACGTTATACTATATAACGTAATACGTTATAACATTATACTATATAACGTAATACGTTATAACATTATACTATATAACGTAATACGTTATAAGCATATGACATATAACGTTATACTATATAACGTAATGCGTTATGACGTTATACTATATAACGTAATACGTTATAAGGATATGCCACATAACGTCATACTATATAACGTAATACAATATAAGGATATGCCACATAACGTTATACTATATAACATAATACGTTATAACGATATACCATATAACGTTATACTATATAACTTAATGCGTTATAACGTTATACTATATAACGTAATGCGTTACAACCTTATACTATATAACGTAATACGTTATATGGATATGCCATATAGCGTTACACTATATAACGTAATGCGCTATAACCTTATACTATATAACGTAATACGTTATAAGGATATGCCACATAACGTCATACTATATAACGTAATGCGTTATAACGTTACACTATATAACGTAATACGTTATGAGGTTATGCCACATAAGGTTATACTATATAACGTAATGCGTTATAACCTTATACTACATAACGTAATACGTTATATGGATATGCCATATAACGTTATACTATATAACGTAATGCGTTATAACCTTATACTATATAACGTAATACGTTAAAACATTATACTATATAACGTTATATTATATAACGTAATGCGTTATAACATTATGCTATACAACGTAATACGTTATAACTATATACCATATAACGTTATGCTATATAACGTAATACGTTATAACGATATACCATACAACGTTATACTATATAACGTAATGCGTTATAAGGATATGCCACATAACGTTATACTATATAACGTAATGCGTCATAACGTTATACTATATAACGTAATACGTTATAAGGATATGCCATATAACGTTGTACTATATGACGTAATGCGTTATAACGTTATACTATATAACGTAATACGTTATAAGGATATGCCACATAACGTTATACCATATAACTTAATGCGTTATAACGTTACACTATATAACGTAATACGTTATAAGGCTATGCCACATAACGTTATACTATATAACTTTATGCGTTATAACGTTACACTATATAACGTAATACGTTATAAGGATATGCCACATAACGTTATACTATATAACGTAATACAATATAAGGATATGCCACATAACGTTATACTATATAACATAATACAATATAAGGATATGCCACATAACGTCATACTATATAACATAATACGTTATAACGATATACTATATAACGTTATACCATATAACGTAATGCGTTACAACCTTATACTATATAACGTAATACGTTATATGGATATGCCATAAAGCGTTACACTATATAACGTAATGCGTTATAACCTTATACTATATAACGTAATACGTTATAACATTATACTACGTAACGTAATACGTTATAAGGTTATGCCACATAACGTTATACTATATAACGTAATACGTTATAACATTATACTATATAACGTAATACGTTATAACATTATACTATATAGCGTTATATTATATAACGTAATGCGTTATAACGTTACACTATATAACGTAATACGTTATAAGGATATGCCACATAACGTTATACTATATAACGTAATGCGTTATAACGTTACACTATATAACGTAATACGTTATAAGGATATGACATATAACGTTGTACTGTATAACGTAATGCGTTAGAACGATATACTATACAACGTTATACTATATAACATAATGCGTTATGACGTTATACTATATAACGTAATACGTTATAAGGATATGCACATAACGTTATACTATATAACGTAATGCGTTATAACGATATACTATATAACGATATAATATATAACGTAATGCGTTATAACGTTATACTATATAACGTAATACGTTATGAGGATATGCCACATAACGTTATACTATATAAATTAATGCGTTATAACGTTACACTATATAACGTAATACGTTATAAGGATATGCCACATAACGTTATACTATATAACGTAATACAATATAAGGATATGCCACATAACGTTATACTATATAACACAATACGTTATAACGATATACTATATAACGTTATACCATACAACGTAATGCGTTATAACGTTATACTATATAACGTAATACGATATATCGATATGCCATATAACGTCATACTATATAACGTAATGCGATATAACGTTATTCTATATAACGTAATACGTTATAACGATATACCATATAACGTTATACTATATAACTTAATGCGTTATAACGTTATACTATATAACGTAATGCGTTACAACCTTATACTATATAACGTAATACGTTATATGGATATGCCATATAGCGTTACACTATATAACGTAATGCGTTATAACCTTATACTATATAACGTAATACGTTATAACATTATACTATGTAACGTAATACGTTATAAGGTTATGCCACATAACGTTATACTATATAACGTAATACGTTATAACATTATACTATATAACGTAATACGTTATAAGCATATGACATATAACGTTATACTATATAACGTAATACGTTATAAGGATATGCCACATAACGTCATACTATATAACGTAATACAATATAAGGATATGCCACATAACGTTATACTATATAACATAATACGTTATAACGATATACTATATAACGTTATACCAAATAACGTAATGCGTTATAACGTTATACTATATAACGTAATACGATATATCGATATGCCATATAACGTTATACTATATAACGTAATGCGATATAACGTTATTCTATATAACGTAATACGTTATAACGATATACTATATAACGTTATACCATACAACGTAATGCGTTATAACGTTATACTATATAACGTAATACGATATATCGATATGCCATGTAACGTTATACTATATAACGTAATGCGATATAACGTTATTCTATATAACGTAATACGTTATAACGATATACTATATAACGTTATACCATATAACGTAATGCGCTATAACGTTATACTATATAACGTAATACGATATATGGATATGCCATATAACGTTAAACTATATAACGTAATGCGTTATAAGGATATGACATATAACGTTATACTATATAACGTAATGCGTTATGACGTTATACTATATTACGTAATACGTTATAAGGATATGCAACATAACGTTATACTATATAACGTAATGCGTTATAACGTTACACTATATAACGTAATACGTTATATGGATATGCCATATAACGTTATACTATATAACGTAATGCGTTATAACCTTATACTATATAACGTAATACGTTAAAACATTATACTATATAACGTTATATTATATAACGTAATGCGTTATAACATTATGCTATACAACGTAATACGTTATAACTATATACCATATAACGTTATGCTATATAACGTAATACGTTATAACGATATACCATACAACGTTATACTATATAACGTAATGCGTTATAAGGATATGCCACATAACGTTATACTATATAACGTAATGCGTCATAACGTTATACTATATAACGTAATACGTTATAAGGATATGCCATATAACGTTGTACTATATGACGTAATGCGTTATAACGTTATACTATATAACGTAATACGTTATAAGGATATGCCACATAACGTTATACCATATAACTTAATGCGTTATAACGTTACACTATATAACGTAATACGTTATAAGGCTATGCCACATAACGTTATACTATATAACTTTATGCGTTATAACGTTACACTATATAACGTAATACGTTATAAGGATATGCCACATAATGTTATACTATATAACGTAATACAATATAAGGATATGCCACATAACGTTATACTATATAACATAATACAATATAAGGATATGCCACATAACGTCATACTATATAACATAATACGTTATAACGATATACTATATAACGTTATACCATATAACGTAATGCGTTACAACCTTATACTATATAACGTAATACGTTATATGGATATGCCATAAAGCGTTACACTATATAACGTAATGCGTTATAACCTTATACTATATAACGTAATACGTTATAACATTATACTACGTAACGTAATACGTTATAAGGTTATGCCACATAACGTTATACTATATAACGTAATACGTTATAACATTATACTATATAACGTAATACGTTATAACATTATACTATATAGCGTTATATTATATAACGTAATGCGTTATAACGTTACACTATATAACGTAATACGTTATAAGGATATGCCACATAACGTTATACTATATAACGTAATGCGTTATAACGTTACACTATATAACGTAATACGTTATAAGGATATGACATATAACGTTGTACTGTATAACGTAATGCGTTAGAACGATATACTATACAACGTTATACTATATAACATAATGCGTTATGACGTTATACTATATAACGTAATACGTTATAAGGATATGCACATAACGTTATACTATATAACGTAATGCGTTATAACGATATACTATATAACGATATAATATATAACGTAATGCGTTATAACGTTATACTATATAACGTAATACGTTATGAGGATATGCCACATAACGTTATACTATATAAATTAATGCGTTATAACGTTACACTATATAACGTAATACGTTATAAGGATATGCCACATAACGTTATACTATATAACATAATACAATATAAGGATATGCCACATAACGTTATACTATATAACATAATACGATATAACGATATACTATATAACGTTATACCCTATAACGTAATGCGTTATAACGTTATACTATATAACGTAATACGATATATCGATATGCCATATAACATTATACTATATAACGTAATGCGTTATAACGTTATTCTATATAACGTAATACGTTTTAACGATATACCATATAACGTTATACCATATAACTTAATGCGTTATAACGTTATACTATATAACGTAATGCGTTACAACCTTATACTATATAACGTAATACGTTATATGGATATGCCATATAGCGTTACACTATATAACCTAATGCGTTATAACATTATACTATATAACGTAATACGTTATAACATTATACTATGTAACGTAATACGTTATAAGGTTATGCCACATAACGTTATACTATATAACGTAATACGTTATAACATTATACTATATAACGTAATACGTTATAACATTATACTATATAACGTTATATTATATAACGTAATGCGTTATAACGTTACACTATATAACGTAATACGTTATAAGGATATGCCACATAACGTTATACTATATAACGTAATGCGTTATAACGTTAGACTATATAACGTAATACGTTATAAGGATATGACATATAACGTTGTACTGTATAACGTAATGCGTTAGAACGATATACTATATAACGTTATACTATATAACATAATGCGTTATGACGTTATACTATATAACGTAATACGTTATAAGGATATGCACATAACGTTATACTATATAACGTAATACGTTATAAGGATATGCACATAACGTTATACTATATAACGTAATGCGTTATAACGATATACTATATAACGATATAATATATAACGTAATGCGTTATAACGTTATACTATATAACGTAATACGTTATGAGGATATGCCACATAACGTTATACTATATAAATTAATGCGTTATAACGTTAGACTATATAACGTAATACGTTATAAGGATATGCCACATAACGTTATACTATATAACGTAATACAATATAAGGATATGCCACATAACGTTATACTATATAACATAATACGTTATAACGATATACTAGATAACGTTATACCATACAACGTAATGCGTTATAACGTTATACTATATAACGTAATACGATATATCGATATGCCATATAACGTTATACTATATAACGTAATGCGATATAACGTTATTCTATATAACGTAATACGTTATAACGATATACCATATAACGTTATACTATATAACTTAATGCGTTATAACGTTATACTATATAACGTAATACGATATATCGATATGCCATATAACGTTATACTATATAACGTAATGCGTTATAACGTTATTCTATATAACGTAATACGTTTTAACGATATACCATATAACGTTATACTATATAACTTAATGCGTTATAACGTTATACTATATAACGTAATGCGTTACAACCTTATACTATATAACGTAATACGTTATATGGATATGCCACATAACGTTATACTATATAACTTAATGCGTTATAACGTTACACTATATAACGTAATACGTTATAAGGATATGCCACATAACGTTATACCATATAACGTTATACTATATAACGTAATGCGATATAACGTTATACTATATAACGTAATACGTTATAAGCATATGACATATAACGTTATACTATATAACGTAATGCGTTATGACGTTATACTATATAACGTAATACGTTATAAGAATATGCCACATAACGTTATACTATATAACGTAATGCGTTATAACGTTACACTATATAACGTAATACGTTATAAGGATATGCCACATAACGTTATGCTATATAACGTAATGCGTTATAACTTTACACTATATAACGTAATACGTTAGAAGGATATGACATATAACGTTATACTATATAACGTAATGCGTTAGAACGATATACTATATAGCGTTATACTATATAACATAATGCGTTATAACGTTATACTATATAACGTAATACGTTATAAGGATATGACATATAACGTTATACTATATAACGTAATGCGTTATGACGTTATACTATATAACGTAATACGTTATAAGGATATGCACATAAGGTTATACAATATAACGTAATACGTTAAAATGATATGCACATCACGTTATACTATATAAAGTAATGCGTTATAACGTTACACTATATAACGTAATACGTTATGAGGATATGGCACATAACTTTATACTATATGACGTAATGCGTTATAACGTTATACTATATAACGTAATACGTTATAAGGATATGCCACATAACGTTATACTTTATAATGTAATGCGTTATGACGTTATACTATATAACGTAATACGTTATAAGGATATGCCACATAACGTTATACTATATAACGTAATACGTTATAAGGATATGCCACATAACGTTATACTATATAACATAATACGTCATAACGATATACTATATAACGTAATACGTTATAAGGATATGCCACATAACGTTATACTATATAACGTTATACTATATAACGTAATGCGTTATAACGATATACTATATAACGTTATACTATATAACATAATGCGTTATAACGTTATACTATATAACGTAATACGTTATAAGGATATGACATATAACGTTATACTATATAACGTAATGCGTTATGACGTTATACTATATAACGTAATACGTTATAAGGATATGCCACATAACGTCATACTATATAACGTAATGCGTTATAACGTTACACTATATAACGTAATACGTTATGAGGTTATGCCACATAAGGTTATACTATATAACGTAATGCGTTATAACCTTATACTACATAACGTAATACGTTATATGGATATGCCATATAACGTTATACTATATAAGGTAATGCGTTATAACCTTATACTATATAACGTAATACGTTAAAACATTATACTATATAACGTTATATTATATAACGTAATGCGTTATAACATTATGCTATACAACGTAATACGTTATAACTATATACCATATAACGTTATGCTATATAACGTAATACGTTATAACGATATACCATACAACGTTATACTATATAACGCAATGCGTTATAAGGATATGCCACATAACGTTATACTATATAACGTAATGCGTCATAACGTTATACTATATAACGTAATACGTTATAAGGATATGCCATATAACGTTGTACTATATGACGTAATGCGTTATAACGTTATACTATATAACGTAATACGTTATAAGGATATGCCACATAACGTTATACTATATAACTTAATGCGTTATAACGTTACACTATATAACGTAATACGTTATAAGGCTATGCCACATAACGTTATACTATATAACTTTACGCGTTATAACGTTACACTATATAACGTAATACGTTATAAGGATATGCCACATAACGTTATACTATATAACGTAATACAATATAAGGATATGCCACATAACGTTATACTATATAACATAATACAATATAAGGATATGCCACATAACGTTATACTATATAACATAATACGTTATAACGATATACTATATAACGTTATACCATATAACGTAATGCGTTAGAACGTTATACTATAGAACGTAATACGATATATGGATATGCCATATAACGTTATACTATATAACGTAATGCGTTATAACGTTATTCTATATAACGTAATACGTTAAAACGATATACCATCGAACGTTATACTATATAACGTTATGCGTTATAACGTTATACTATATAACGTAATGCGTTATAACCTTATACTATATAACGTAATGCATTATAAGGATATGCCACATAACGTTATACTATATAATGTAATGCGTTATAACGTTATACTATATAACGTAATCTGTTATAACAATATACCATATAACGTTATACTATATAACGTAATGCGTTATAACGTTATACTATATAACGTAATACGATATATCGATATGCCATATAACGTTATACTATATAACGTAATGCGTTATAACGTTATACTATATAACGTAATACGTTATAAGGATATGACATATAACGCTATACCATATAACGTAATGCGTTATAACGTTATGATATATAACGTAATACGTTATATGGATATGGCATATAACGTTATACTATATAACGTAATGCGATATAACGTTATACTATATAACGTAATACGTTATAAGGATATGACATATAACGCTATACTATATAACGTAATGCGTCATAACGTTATACTATATCACGTAATGCGTTATAACGATATACTATATAACGTTATACTATATAACATAATGCGTTATGACGTTATACTATATAACGTAATACGTTATAAGGATATGACACATAACGTTATACTATATAACCTAATGCGTTATAACGTTATACTATATAACGTAATACGTTATAACGATATACCATATAACGTTATACTATATAACGTAATGCGTTATAACGTTATACTACATATCGTAATGCGTTATAAGGATATGCCACATAACGTTTTGCTATATAACGTAATGCGTTATGACGTTATACTATATAACGTAATACGTTATAAGGGCATGCCACATAACGTTATACTATATAACGTAATGCGTTATAACGTTACACTATATAACGTAATACGTTATAAGGATATGCCACATAACGTTATACTATATAACGTAATGCGATATAACGTTAAACTATATAACGTAATACGTTATAAGGATATGACATATAACGTTATACTATATAACGTAATGCGTTAGAACGATATACTATATAACGTTAAACTATATAACATAATGCGTTGTGACGTTATACTATATAACGTAATATGTTATAACGTTATACTATATAACGTAATGCGTTATAACGTTACACTATATAGCGTAATACGTTATGAGGATATGCCACATAACGTTATGCTATATAACGTAATGCGTTATAACGTTACACTATATAACGTAATACGTTATAAGGATATGCACATAACGTTATACTATATAACGTAATGCGTTATAACGATATACTATATAACGATATAATATATAACGTAATGCGTTATAACGTTATACTATATAACGTAATACGTTATAAGGATATGCCACATAACGTTATACTATATAACTTAATGCGTTATAACGTTACACTATATAACGTAATACGTTATAAGGATATGCCACATAACGTTATACTATATAACGTAATACAATATAAGGATATGCCACATAACGTTATACTATATAACATAATACGTTATAACGATATACTATATAACGTTATACCATATAACGTAATGCGTTATAACGTTATACTATATAACGTAATACGATATATCGATATGCCATATAACGTTATACTATATAACGTAATGCGTTATAACGTTATTCTATATAACGTAATACGTTATAACGATATACCATATAACGATATACTATATAACTTAATGCGTTATAACGTTATACTATATAACGTAATGCGTTACAACCTCATACTATATAACGTAATACGTTATATGGATATGCCATATAGCGTTACACTATATAACGTAATGCGTTATAACCTTATACTATATAACGTAATACGTTATAACATTATACTATGTAACATAATACGTTATAAGGTTATGCCACATAACGTTATACTATATAACGTAATACGTTATAACATTATACTATATAACGTTATATTATATAACGTAATGCGTTATAACATTATGCTATATAACGTAATACGTTATAACTATATACCATATAACGATATGCTATATAACGTAATACGTTATAAAGATATACCATATAACGTTATACTATATAACGTAATGCGTTATAAGGATATGCCACATAACGTTATACTATATAACGTAATGCGTCATAACGTTATACTATATAACGTAATATGTTATAACGTTATACTATATAACGTAATGCGTTATAACGTTACACTATATAGCGTAATACGTTATGAGGATATGCCACATAACGTTATGCTATATAACGTAATGCGTTATAACGTTACACTATATAACGTAATACGTTATAAGGATATGCACATAACGTTATACAATATAACGTAATACGTTATAATGATATGCACATAACGTTATGCTATATAACGTAATGCGTTATAACGTTACACTATATGACGTAATACGTTATGAGGATATACCACATAACGTTATGCTATATAACGTAATGCGTTATAACGTTACACTATATATCGTAATACGTTATAAGGATATGCACGTAACGTTATACAATATAACGTAATACGTTATAATGATATGCACATAACGTTATACTATATAACGTAATGCGTTATAACGTTACACTATATGACGTAATACGTTATGAGGATATGGCACATAACTTTATACTATATGACGTAATGCGTTATAACGTTATACTATATAACGTAATACGTCATAAGGATATGCCACATAACGTTATACAATAAAACTTAATGCGTTATAACGTTACACTATATAACGTTATACGTTATAAGGATATGCCACATAACGTTATACTATATAACGTAATACGTTATAAGGATATGCACATAACGTTATACTATATAACGTAATACAATATAAGGATATGCCACATAACGTTATACGATATAACATAATACGTGATAACGATATACTATATAACGTTATTCCATATAACGTAATGCGTTATAACGTTATACTATATAACGTAATACGATATATCGATATGCCATATAACGTTATACTATATAACGTAATGCGTTATAACGTTATACTATATAACGTAATACGTCATAAGGTTATGCCACATAACGTTATACTATAAAACTTAATGCGTTATAACGTTACACTATATAACGTAATACGTTATAAGGATATGCCACATAACGTTATACTATATAACGTAATACAATATAAGGATATGCCACATAACGTTATACTATATAACATAATACGTTATAACGATATACTATATAACGTTATTCCATATAACGTAATGCGTTATAACGTTATTCTATATAACGTAATACGTTATAACTATATACCATACAACGTTATATGCGTTATAACGTTACACTATATAACGTAATACGTTATAAGGATATGCCACATAACGTTATACTATATAACGTAATACAATATAAGGATATGCCACATAACGTTATACTATATAACATAATACGTTATAACGATATACTATATAACGTTATACCATATAACGTAATGCGTTATAACGTTATACTACATAACGTAATACGATATATCGATATGCCATATAACGTTATACTATATAACGTAATGCGTTATAACGTTATTCTATATAACGTAATACGTTATAACGATATACCATATAACGATATACTATATAACTTAATGCGTTATAACGTTATACTATATAACGTAATGCGTTACAACCTCATACTATATAACGTAATACGTTATATGGATATGCCATATAGCGTTACACTATATAACGTAATGCGTTATAACCTTATACTATATAACGTAATACGTTATAACATTATACTATGTAACGTAATACGTTATAAGGTTATGCCACATAACGTTATACTATATAACGTAATACGTTATAACATTATACTATATAACGTTATATTATATAACGTAATGCGTTATAACATTATGCTATATAACGTAATACGTTATAACTATATACCATATAACGATATGCTATATAACGTAATACGTTATAAAGATATACCATATAACGTTATACTATATAACGTAATGCGTTATAAGGATATGCCACATAACGTTATACTATATAACGTAATGCGTCATAACGTTATACTATATAACGTAATATGTTATAACGTTATACTATATAACGTAATGCGTTATAACGTTACACTATATAGCGTAATACGTTATGAGGATATGCCACATAACGTTATGCTATATAACGTAATGCGTTATAACGTTACACTATATAACGTAATACGTTATAAGGATATGCACATAACGTTATACAATATAACGTAATACGTTATAATGATATGCACATAACGTTATGCTATATAACGTAATGCGTTATAACGTTACACTATATGACGTAATACGTTATGAGGATATGCCACATAACGTTATGCTATATAACGTAATGCGTTATAGCGTTACACTATATATCGTAATACGTTATAAGGATATGCACGTAACGTTATACAATATAACGTAATACGTTATAATGATATGCACATAACGTTATACTATATAACGTAATGCGTTATAACGTTACACTATATGACGTAATACGTTATGAGGATATGGCACATAACTTTATACTATATGACGTAATGCGTTATAACGTTATACTATATAACGTAATACGTCATAAGGATATGCCACATAACGTTATACAAAAAAACTTAATGCGTTATAACGTTACACTATATAACGTAATACGTTATAAGGATATGCCACATAACGTTATACTATATAACGTAATACGTTATAAGGATATGCACATAACGTTATACTATATAACGTAATACAATATAAGGATATGCCACATAACGTTATACGATATAACATAATACGTGATAACGATATACTATATAACGTTATTCCATATAACGTAATGCGTTATAACGTTATACTATATAACGTAATACGATATATCGATATGCCATATAACGTTATACTATATAACGTAATGCGTTATAACGTTATACTATATAACGTAATACGTCATAAGGTTATGCCACATAACGTTATACTATAAAACTTAATGCGTTATAACGTTACACTATATAACGTAATACGTTATAAGGATATGCCACATAACGTTATACTATATAACGTAATACAATATAAGGATATGCCACATAACGTTATACTATATAACATAATACGTTATAACGATATACTATATAACGTTATTCCATATAACGTAATGCGTTATAACGTTATACTATATAACGTAATACGATATATCGATATGCCATATAACGTTATACTATATAACGTAATGCGTTATAACGTTATTCTATATAACGTAATACGTTATAACTATATACCATACAACGTTATACTATATAACTTAATGCGTTATAACGTTATACTATATAACGTTATACTATATAACATAATGAGTTATAACGTTATACTATATAACGTAATACGTTATAAGGATATGACATATAACGTTATACTATATAACGTAATGCGTTATGACGTTATACTATATAACGTAATACGTTATAAGGATATGCACATAACGTTATACAATATGACGTAATACGTTATAATGATATGCACATAACGTTATACTATATAACGTAATGCGTTATAACGTTACGCTATATAACGTAATACGTTATGAGGATATGGCTCATAACTTTATACTATATGACGTAATGCGTTATAACGTTATACTATATAACGTAATACGTTATAAGGACATGCCACATAACGTTATACTATATAACGTAATACGATATAAGGATATGCCACATAACGTTATACTATATAACATAATACGTTATAACGATATACTATATAACGTTATACCATATAACGTAATGAGTTATAACGTTATACCATATAACGTAATACGATATATTTATATGCCATATAACGTTATACTATACAACGTAATGCGTTATAAGGATATGACATATAACGTTATACTATATAACGTAATGCGTTAGAACGATATACTATATAACGTTATACTATATAACATAATGCGTTATGACCTTATACTATATAACGTAATACGTTATAAGGATATGCACATAACGTTATACTATATAACATAATGCGTTATAACGATATACTATATAACGATATAATATATAACGTAATGCGTTATAACGTTATACTATATAACGTAATACGTTATAACGATATACCATATAACGTTATACTATATAACGTAATACGTTATAACGATATACCATATAACGTTATACTATATAACTTAATGCATTATAAGGATATGCCACATAACGTTATACTATATAACGTAATGCGTCATAACGTTATACTATATAACGTAATGCGTCATAACGTTATACTATATAACGTAATGCGTTACAACGTTATACTATATAACGTAATACGTTATAACCTTATACTATATAACGTAATACGTTATAAGGATATGCCACATAACGTTATACTATATAATGTAATGCGTTATAACGTTATACTATATAACGTAATCTGTTATAACAATATACCATATAACGTTATACTATATAACGTAATGCGTTATAACGTTATACTATATAACGTAATACGTTATTAGGATATGCCACATAACGTTATACTATATAACGTTATACTATATAACGTAATGCGTTATAACGATATACCATATAACGTTATACTATATAACTTAATGCATTATAAGGATATGCCACATAACGTTATACTATATAACGTAATGCGTCATAACGTTATACTATATAATGTAATGCGTTACAACGTTATACTATATAACGTAATACGTTATAACCTTATACTATATAACGTAATACGTTATAACATTATACTATGTAACGTAATACGTTATACGGTTATGCCACATAACGTTATACTATATAACGTAATACGTTATAACATTATACTATATAACGTAATGCGTTATAACGTTATACTATATAACGTAATACGTTATAAGGATATGACATATAACGTTATACTATATAACGTAATACGTTATAGGGATATGCCATATAACGTTATACTATATGACGTAATGCGTTATAACGTTATACTATATAACGTAATACGATATATCGATATGCCATATAACGTTATACTATATAACGTAATGCGATATAACGTTATTCTATATAACGTAATACGTTATAACGATATACCATATAACGTTATACTATATAACTTAATGCGTTATAACGTTATACTATATAACGTAATGCGTTACAACCTTATACTATATAACGTAATACGTTATATGGATATGCCATATAGCGTTACACTATATAACGTAATGCGTTATAACCTTATACTATATAACGTAATACGTTATAACATTATACTATGTAACGTAATACGTTATAAGGTTATGCCACATAACGTTATACTATATAACGTAATACGTTATAACATTATACTATATAACGTAATACGTTATAACATTATACTATATAACGTAATACGTTATAACATTATACTATATAACGTTATATTATATAACGTAATGCGTTATAACATTATGCTATATAACGTAATACGTTATAACTATATACCATATAACGTTATGCTATATAACGTAATACGTTATAACGATTTACCATATAACGTTATACTATATAACGTAATGCGTTATAACGTTATACTATATAACGTAATACGTTATAACGTTATGCTATATAACGTAATACGATATAACTATATAGCATATAACGTTATGCTATATAACGTAATACGCTATAACGATATACCATATAACGTTATACTATATAACGTAATGCGATATAACGTTACACTATATAACGTAATACGTTATAAGGATATGCCACATAACGTTATGCTATATAACGTAATGCGTTATAACTTTACACTATATAACGTAATACGTTATAAGGATATGACATATAACGTTATACTATATAACGTAATGCGTTAGAACGATATACTATATAACGTTATACTATATAACTTAATGCGTTATGACGTTATACTATATAACGTAATACGTTATAAGGATATGCCACATAACGTTATACTATATAACGTAATGCGTTATAACGTTACACTATATAACGTAATACGTTATAAGGATATTGCACATAACGTTATGCTATATAACGTAATGCGTTAGAACGATATACTATATAACGTTATACTATATAACATAATGCGTTATAACGTTATACTACATAACGTAATACGTTATAAGGATATGACATATAACGTTATACTATATAACGTAATGCGTTATGACGTTATACTATATAACGTAATACGTTATAAGGATATGCCACATAACGTCATACTATATAACGTAATGCGTTATAACGTTATACTATATAACGTAATACGTTATAACTATATACCATATAACGTTATGCTATATAACGTAATACGTTATAACGATATACCATACAACGTTATACTATATAACGTAATGCGTTATTAGGATATGCCGCATAACGTTATACTATATAACGTAATGCGTCATAACGTTATACTATATAACGTAATACGTTATAAGGATATGCCATATAACGTTGTACTATATGACGTAATGCGTTATAACCTTATACTACATAACGTAATACGTTATATGGATATGCCATATAACGTTATACTATATAACGTAATGCGTTATAACCTTATACTATACAACGTAATACGTTATAAGGATATGCCATATAACGTTGTACTATATGACGTAATGCGTTATAACGTTATACTATATAACGTAATACGTTATAAGGTTATGCCACAAAACGTTATACTATATAACGTAATACGTTATAACATTATACTATATAACGTAATACGTTATAACATTATACTATATAACGTAATACGTTATAACATTATACTATATAACGTTATATTATATAACGTAATGCGTTATAACATTATGCTATATAACGTAATACGTTATAACTATATACCATATAACGTTATGCTATATAACGTAATACGTTATAACGATTTACCATATAACGTTATACTGTATAACGTAATGCGTTATAAGGATATGCCACATAACGTTATACTATATAACGTAATGCGTCATAACGTTATACTATATAACGTAATGCGTTATAACGTTATACTATATAACGTAATACGTTATAACGTTATGCTATATAACGTAATACGATATAACTATATAACATATAACGTTATGCTATATAACGTAATACGCTATAACGATATACCATATAACGTTATACTATATAACGTAATGCGTTATAACGTTACACTATATAACGTAATACGTTATAAGGATATGCCACATAACGCTATGCTATATAACGTAATGCGTTATAACGTTACACTATATAACGAAATACGTTATAAGGATATGACATATAACGTTATACTATATAACGTAATGCGTTAGAACGATATACTATATAACGTTATACTATATAACATAATGCGTTATAACGTTATACTATATAACGTAATACGTTATAAGGATATGACATATAACGTTATACTATATAACGTAATGCGTTATGACGTTATACTATATAACGTAATACGTTATAAGGATATGCACATAACGTTATACAATATAACGTAATACGTTATAATGATATGCACATCACGTTATACTATATAAAGTAATGCGTTATAACGTTACACTATATAACGTAATACGTTATGAGGATATGGCACATAACTTTATACTATATGACGTAATGCGTTATAACGTTATACTATATAACGTAATACGTTATAAGGATATGCCACATAACGTTACACTATATAATGTAATGCGTCATGACGTTATACTATATAACGTAATACGTTATAAGGTTATGCCACATAACGTTATACTATATAATATAATACGTTATAAGGATATGCCACATAACGTTATACTATATAACATAATACGTTATAACGATATACTATATAACGTAATACGTTATAAGGATATGCCACATAACGTTATACTATATAACGTTATACTATATAACGTACTGCGTTATAACGATATACTATATAACGTTATACTATATAACATAATGCGTTATAACTTTATACTATATAACGTAATACGTTATAAGGATATGACATATAACGTTATACTATATAACGTAATGCGTTATGACGTTATACTATATAACGTAATACGTTATAAGGATATGCCACATAACGTCATACTATATAACGTAATGCGTTATAACGTTATACTATATAACGTAATACGTTATGAGGTTATGCCACATAAGGTTATACTATATAACGTAATGCGTTATAACCTTATACTACATAACGTAATACGTTATATGGATACGCCATATAACGTTATACTATATAACGTAATGCGTTATAACCTTATACTATATAACGTAATACGTTAAAACATTATACTATATAACGTTATATTATATAACGTAATGCGTTATAACATTATGCTATACAACGTAATACGTTATAACTATATACCATATAACGTTATGCTATATAACGTAATACGTTATAACGATATACCATACAACGTTATACTATATAACGTAATGCGTTATAAGGATATGCCGCATAACGTTATACTATATAACGTAATGCGTCATAACGTTATACTATATAACGTAATACGTTATAAGGATATGCCATATAACGTTGTACTATATGACGTAATGCGTTATAACGTTATACTATATAACGTAATACGTTATAAGGATATGCCACATAACGTTATACTATATAACTTAATGCGTTATAACGTTACACTATATAACGTAATACGTTATAAGGCTATGCCACATAACGTTATACTATATAACTTTATGCGTTATAACGTTACACTATATAACGCAATACGTTATAAGGATATGCCACATAACGTTATACTATATAACGTAATACAATATAAGGATATGCCACATGACGTTATACTATATAACATAATACAATATAAGGATATGCCACATAACGTTATACTATATAACATAATACGTTATAACGATATACTATATAACGTTATACTATATAACGTAATGCGTTATAACGTTATTCTATATAACGTAATACGTTATAAGGATATGCCATATAACGTTGTACTATATGACGTAATGCGTTATAACGTTATACTATATAACGTAATACGTTATAAGGATATGCCACATAACGTTATACTATATAACGTAATGCGTTATAACGTTACACTATATAACGTAATACGTTATAAGGATATGACATATAACGTTGTACTGTATAACGTAATGCGTTAGAACGATATACTATATAACGTTATACTATATAACATAATGCGTTATGACGTTATACTATATAACGTAATACGTTATAAGGATATGCACATAACGTTATACTATATAACGTAATACAATATAAGGATATGCCACATAACGTTATACTATATAACATAATACAATATAAGGATATGCCACATAACGTTATACTATATAACATAATACGTTATAACGATATACTATATAACGTTATACCATATAACGTAATGCGTTATAACGTTATACTATATAACGTAATACGATATATCCATATGCCATATAACGTTATACCATATAACGTAATGCGTTATAACGTTATTCTATATAACGTAATACGTTTTAACGATATACCATATAACGTTATACTATATAACTTAATGCGTTATAACGTTATACTATATAACGTAATGCGTTATAACCTTATACTATATAACGTAATACGTTATATGGATATGCCATATAGCGTTACACTATATAACGTAATGCGTTATAACCTTATACTATATAACGTAATACGTTATAACATTATACTACGTAACGTAATACGTTATAAGGTTATGCCACATAACGTTATACTATATAACGTAATACGTTATAACATTATACTATATAACGTAATACGTTATAACATTATACTATATAACGTTATATTATATAACGTAATGCGTTATAACGTTACACTATATAACGTAATACGTTATAAGGATATGCCACATAACGTTATACTATATAACGTAATGCGTTATAACGTTACACTATATAACGTAATACGGTATAAGGATATGACATATAACGTTGTACTGTATAACGTAATGCGTTAGAACGATATACTATATAACGTTATACTATATAACATAATGCGTTATGACGTTATACTATATAACGTAATACGTTATAAGGATATGCACATAACGTTATACTATATAACGTAATACGTTATAAGGATATGCACATAACGTTATACTATAAAACGTAATGCGTTATAACGATATACTATATAACGATATAATATATAACGTAATGCGTTATAACGTTATACTATATAACGTAATACGTTATGAGGATATGCCATATAACGTTATACTATATAACGTAATGCGATATAACGTTATTCTATATAACGTAATACGTTATAACGATATACCATATAACGTTATACTATATAACTTAATGCGTTATAACGTTATACTATATAGAGTAATGCGTTACAACCTTATACTATATAACGTAATACGTTGTATGGATATGCCATATAGCGTTACACTATATAACGTAATGCGTTATAACCTTATACTATATAACGTAATACGTTATAACATTATACTATGTAACGTAATACGTTATAAGGTTATGCCACATAACGTTATACTATATAACGTAATACGTTATAACATTATACTATATAACGTAATACGTTATAACATTATACTATATAACGTAATACGTTATAACATTATACTATATAACGTTATATTATATAACGTAATGCGTTATAACATTATGCTATATAACGTAATACGTTATAACTATATACCATATAACGTTATGCTATATAACGTAATACGTTATAACGATTTACCATATAACGTTATACTATATAACGTAATGCGTTATAAGGATATGCCACATAACGTTATACTATATAACGTAATGCGTCATAACGTTATACTATATAACGTAATGCGTTATAACGTTATACTATATAACGTAATACGTTATAACGTTATGCTATATAACGTAATACGATATAACTATATAACATATAACGTTATGCTATATAACGTAATACGCTATAACGATATACCATATAACGTTATACTATATAACGTAATGCGATATAACGTTATACTATATAACGTAATACGTTATAAGCATATGACATATAACGTTATACTATATAACTTTATGCGTTATAACGTTACACTATATAACGCAATACGTTATAAGGATATGCCACATAACGTTATACTATATAACGTAATACAATATAAGGATATGCCACATGACGTTATACTATATAACATAATACAATATAAGGATATGCCACATAACGTTATACTATATAACATAATACGTTATAACGATATACTATATAACGTTATACTATATAACGTAATGCGTTATAACGTTATTCTATATAACGTAATACGTTTTAACGATATACCATATAACGTTATACTATATAACTTAATGCGTTATAACGTTATACTATATAACGTAATGCGTTACAACCTTATACTATATAACGTAATACGTTATATGGATATGCCATATAGCGTTACACTATATAACGTAATGCGTTATAACCTTATACTATATAACGTAATACGTTATAACATTATACTACGTAACGTAATACGTTATAAGGTTATGCCACATAACGTTATACTATATAACGTAATACGTTATAAGGATATGCACATAACGTTATACTATATAACGTAATACAATATAAGGATATGCCACATAACGTTATACTATATAACATAATACAATATAAGGATATGCCACATAACGTTATACTATATAACATAATACGTTATAACGATATACTATATAACGTTATACCATATAACGTAATGCGTTATAACGTTATACTATATAACGTAATACGATATATCCATATGCCATATAACGTTATACCATATAACGTAATGCGTTATAACGTTATTCTATATAACGTAATACGTTTTAACGATATACCATATAACGTTATACTATATAACTTAATGCGTTATAACGTTATACTATATAACGTAATGCGTTATAACCTTATACTATATAACGTAATACGTTATATGGATATGCCATATAGCGTTACACTATATAACGTAATGCGTTATAACCTTATACTATATAACGTAATACGTTATAACATTATACTACGTAACGTAATACGTTATAAGGTTATGCCACATAACGTTATACTATATAACGTAATACGTTATAACATTATACTATATAACGTAATACGTTATAACATTATACTATATAACGTTATATTATATAACGTAATGCGTTATAACGTTACACTATATAACGTAATACGTTATAAGGATATGCCACATAACGTTATACTATATAACGTAATGCGTTATAACGTTACACTATATAACGTAATACGGTATAAGGATATGACATATAACGTTGTACTGTATAACGTAATGCGTTAGAACGATATACTATATAACGTTGTACTATATAACATAATGCGTTATGACGTTATACTATATAACGTAATACGTTATAAGGATATGCACATAACGTTATACTATATAACGTAATACGTTATAAGGATATGCACATAACGTTATACTATAAAACGTAATGCGTTATAACGATATACTATATAACGATATAATATATAACGTAATGCGTTATAACGTTATACTATATAACGTAATACGTTATGAGGATATGCCATATAACGTTATACTATATAACGTAATGCGATATAACGTTATTCTATATAACGTAATACGTTATAACGATATACCATATAACGTTATACTATATAACTTAATGCGTTATAACGTTATACTATATAGCGTAATGCGTTACAACCTTATACTATATAACGTAATACGTTGTATGGATATGCCATATAGCGTTACACTATATAACGTAATGCGTTATAACCTTATACTATATAACGTAATACGTTATAACATTATACTATGTAACGTAATACGTTATAAGGTTATGCCACATAACGTTATACTATATAACGTAATACGTTATAACATTATACTATATAACGTAATACGTTATAAGGATATGACATATAACGTTGTACTGTATAACGTAATGCGTTAGAACGATATACTATATAACGTTATACTATATAACATAATGCGTTATGACGTTATACTATATAACGTAATACGTTATAAGGATATGCACATAACGTTATACTATATAACGTAATACGTTATAAGGATATGCACATAACGTTATACTATATAACGTAATGCGTTATAACGATATACTATATAACGATATAATATATAACGTAATGCGTTATAACGTTATACTATATAACGTAATACGTTATGAGGATATGCCACATAACGTTATACTATATAAATTAATGCGGTATAACGTTACACTATATAACGTAATACGTTATAAGGATATGCCACATAACGTTATACTATATAACGTAATACAATATAAGGATATGCCACATAACGTTATACTATATAACATAATACGTTATAACGATATACTATATAACGTTATACCATACAACGTAATGCGTTATAACGTTATACTATATAACGTAATACGATATATCGATATGCCATATAACGTTATACTATATAACGTAATGCGATATAACATTATTCTATATAACGTAATACGTTATAACGATATACCATATAACGTTATACTATATAACTTAATGCGTTATAACGTTATACTACATAACGTAATACGATATATCGATATGCCATATAACGTTATACTATATAACGTAATGCGTTATAACGTTATTCTATATAACGTAATACGTTTTAACGATATACCATATAACGTTATACTATATAACTTAGTGCGTTATAACGTTATACTATATAACGTAAAGCGTTACAACCTTATACTATATAACGTAATACGATATATGGATATGCCACATAACGTTATACTATATAACTTAATGCGTTATAACGTTACACTATATAACGTAATACGTTATAAGGATATGCCACATAACGTTATACTATATAACGTAATACAATATAAGGATATGCCACATAACGTTATACTATATAACGTAGTACGTTATAAGGATATGACATATAACGTTATACTATATAACGTAATGCGTTATGACGTTATACTATATAACGTAATACGTTATAAGGATATGCCACATAACGTTATACTATATAACGTAATGCGTTATAACGTTACACTATATAACGTAATACGTTATAAGGATATGCCACATAACGTTATGCTATATAACGTAATGCGTTATAACTTTACACTATATAACGTAATACGTTATAAGGACATGACATATAACGTTATACTATATAACGTAATGCGTTAGAACGATATACTATATAACGTTATACTATATAACATAATGCGTTATAACGTTATACTATATAACGTAATACGTTATAAGGATATGACATATAACGTTATACTATATAACGTAATGCGTTATGACGTTATACTATATAACGTAATACGTTATAAGGATATGCACATAACGTTATACAATATAACGTAATACGTTATAATGATATGCACATCACGTTATACTATATAAAGTAATACGTTATAACGTTACACTATATAACGTAATACGTTATGAGGATATGCCACATAACGTTATACTATATAACGTTATACTATATAACGTAATGCGTTATAACATTATGCTATACAACGTAATACGTTATAACTATATACCATATAACGTTATGCTATATAACGTAATACGTTATAACGATATACCATACAACGTTATACTATATAACGTAATGCGTTATAAGGATATGCCACATAACGTTATACTATATAACGTAATGCGTCATAACGTTATACTATATAACGTAATACGTTATAAGGATATGCCATATAACGTTGTACTATATGACGTAATGCGTTATAACGTTATACTATATAACGTAATACGTTATAAGGATATGCCACATAACGTTATACTATATAACTTAATGCGTTATAACGTTACACTATATAACGTAATACGTTATAAGGCTATGCCACATAACGTTGTACTATATAACTTTATGCGTTATAACGTTACACTATATAACGTAATACGTTATAAGGATATGCCACATAACTTTATACTATATAACGTAATACAATATAAGGATATGCCACATAACGTTATACTATATAACATAATACAATATAAGGATATGCCACATAACGTCATACTATATAACATAATACGTTATAACGATATACTATATAACGTTATACCATATAACGTAATGCGTTATAACGTTATACTCTATAACGTAATACGATATATCGATATGCCATATAACGTTATACTATATAACGTAATGCGTTATAACGTTATTCTATATAACGTAATACGTTTTAACGATATACCATATAACGATATACTATATAACTTAATGCGTTATAACGTTATACTATATAACGTAATGCGTTACAACCTTATACTATATAACGTAATACGTTATATGGATATGCCATAAAGCGTTACACTATATAACGTAATGCGTTATAACCTTATACTATATAACGTAATACGTTATATCATTATACTATGTAACGTAATACGTTATAAGGTTATGCCACATAACGTTATACTATATAACGTAATACGTTATAACATTATACTATATAACGTAATACGTTATAAGCATATGACATATAACGTTATACTATATAACGTAATGCGTTATGACGTTATACTATATAACGTAATACGTTATAAGGATATGCCACATAACGTCATACTATATAACGTAATACAATATAAGGATATGCCACATAATGTTATACTATATAACATAATACGTTATAACGATATACTATATAACGTTATACCATACAACGTAATGCGTTATAACGATATACTATATAACGTAATACGATATATCGATATGCCATATAACGTTATACTATATAACGTAATGCGATATAACGTTATTCTATATAACGTAATACGTTATAACTATATACCATATAACGTTATACTATATAACTTAATGCGTTATAACGTTATACTATATAACGTAATGAGTTACAACCTTATACTATATAACGTAATACGTTATATGGATATGCCATATAGCGTTACACTATGTAACGTAATGCGTTATAACCTTATACTATATAACGTAATACGTTATAACATTATACTATGTAACGTAATACGTTATAAGGTTATGCCACATAACGTTATACTATATAACGTAATACGTTATAACATTATACTATATAACGTAATACGTTATAAGCATATGACATATAACGTTATACTATATAACGTAATGCGTTATGACGTTATACTATATAACGTAATACGTTATAAGGATATGCCACATAACGTCATACTATATAACGTAATACAATATAAGGATATGCCACATAACGTTATACTATATAACATAATACGTTATAACGATATACCATATAACGTTATACTATATAACTTAATGCGTTATAACGTTATACTATATAACGTAATGCGTTACAACCTTATACTATATAACGTAATACGTTATATGGATATGCCATATAGCGTTACACTATATAACGTAATGCGTTATAACCTTATACTATATAACGTAATACGTTATAAGGATATGCCACATAACGTCATACTATATAACGTAATACAATATAAGGATATGCCACATAACGTTATACTATATAACGTAGTACGTTATAAGGATATGACATATAACGTTATACTATATAACGTAATGCGTTATGACGTTATACTATATAACGTAATACGTTATAAGGATATGCCACATAACGTTATACTATATAACGTAATGCGTTATAACGTTACACTATATAACGTAATACGTTATAAGGATATGCCACATAACGTTATGCTATATAACGTAATGCGTTATAACTTTACACTATATAACGTAATACGTTATAAGGACATGACATATAACGTTATACTATATAACGTAATGCGTTAGAACGATATACTATATAACGTTATACTATATAACATAATGCGTTATAACGTTATACTATATAACGTAATACGTTATAAGGATATGACATATAACGTTATACTATATAACGTAATGCGTTATGACGTTATACTATATAACGTAATACGTTATAAGGATATGCACATAACGTTATACAATATAACGTAATACGTTATAATGATATGCACATCACGTTATACTATATAAAGTAATGCGTTATAACGTTACACTATATAACGTAATACGTTATGAGGATATGCCACATAACGTTATACTATATAACGTTATACTATATAACGTAATGCGTTATAACGATATACTATATAACGTTATACTATATAACATAATGCGTTATAACGTTATACTATATAACGTAATACGTTATAAGGATATGACATATAACGTTATACTATATAACGTAATGCGTTATGACGTTATACTATATAACGTAATACGTTATAAGGATATGCCACATAACGTCATACTATATAACGTAATGCGTTATAACGTTACACTATATAACGTAATACGTTATGAGGATATGCCACATAAGGTTATACTATATAACGTAATGCGTTATAACCTTATACTACATAACGTAATACGTTATATGGATATGCCATATAACGTTATACTATATAACGTAATGCGTTACAACCTTATACTATATAACGTAATACGTTAAAACATTATACTATATAACGTTATATTATAAAACGTAATGCGTTATAACATTATGCTATACAACGTAATACGTTATAACTATATACCATATAACGTTATGCTATATAACGTAATACGTTATAACGATATACCATACAACGTTATACTATATAACGTAATGCGTTATAAGGATATGCCACATAACGTTATACTATATAACGTAATGCGTCATAACGTTATACTATATAACGTAATACGTTATAAGGATATGCCATATAACGTTGTACTATATGACGTAATGCGTTATAACGTTATACTATATAACGTAATACGTTATAAGGATATGCCACATAACGTTATACTATATAACTTAATGCGTTATAACGTTACACTATATAACGTAATACGTTATAAGGCTATGCCACATAACGTTATACTATATAACTTTATGCGTTATAACGTTACACTATATAACGTAATACGTTATAAGGATATGCCACATAACTATATACTATATAACGTAATACAATATAAGGATATGCCACATAACGTTATACTATATAACATAATACAATATAAGGATATGCCACATAACGTCATACTATATGACATAATACGTTATAACGATATACTATATAAAGTTATACCATATAACGTAATGCGTTATAACGTTATACTATATAACGTAATACGATATATCGATATGCCATATAACGTTATACTATATAACGTAATGCGTTATAACGTTATTCTATATAACGTAATACGTTATAAGGATATGCCATATAACGTTGTACTATATGACGTAATGCGTTATAACGTTATACTATATAACGTAATACGTTATAAGGATATGCCACATAACGTTATACTATATAACTTAATGCGTTATAACGTTATACTATATAACGTAATACGATATATCGATATGCCATATAACGTTATACTATATAACGTAATGCGTTACAACCTTATACTATATAACGTAATACGTTATATGGATATGCCATAAAGCGTTACACTATATAACGTAATGCGTTATAACCTTATACTATATAACGTAATACGTTATAACATTATACTATGTAACGTAATACGTTATAAGGTTATGCCACATAACGTTATACTATATAACGTAATACGTTATAACATTATACTATATAACGTAATACGTTATAAGCATATGACATATAACGTTATACTATATAACGTAATGCGTTATGACGTTATACTATATAACGTAATACGTTATAAGGATATGCCACATAACGTCATACTATATAACGTAATACAATATAAGGATATGCCACATAACGTTATACTATATAACATAATACGTTATAACGATATACTATATAACGTTATACCAAATAACGTAATGCGTTATAACGTTATACTATATAACGTAATACGATATATCGATATGCCATATAACGTTATACTATATAAATTAATGCGTTATAACGTTACACTATATAACGTAATACGTTATAAGGATATGCCACATAACGTTATACTATATAACGTAATACAATATAAGGATATGCCACATAACGTTATACTATATAACATAATACGTTATAACGATATACTATATAACGTTATACCATACAACGTAATGCGTTATAACGATATACTATATAACGTAATACGATATATCGATATGCCATATAACGTTATACTATATAACGTAATGCGATATAACGTTATTCTATATAACGTAATACGTTATAACGATATACCATATAACGTTATACTATATAACTTAATGCGTTATAACGTTATACTATATAACGTAATGAGTTACAACCTTGTACTATATAACGTAATACGTTATATGGATATGCCATATAGCGTTACACTATATAACGTAATGCGTTATAACCTTATACTATATAACGTAATACGTTATAACATTATACTATGTAACGTAATACGTTATAAGGTTATGCCACATAACGTTATACTATATAACGTAATACGTTATAACATTATACTATATAACGTAATACGTTATAAGCATATGACATATAACGTTATACTATATAACGTAATGCGTTATGACGTTATACTACATAACGTAATACGTTATAAGGATATGCCACATAACGTCATACTATATAACGTAATACAATATAAGGATATGCCACATAACGTCATACTATATAACGTAATGCGTTATAACGTTACACTATATAACGTAATACGTTATGAGGTTATGCCACATAAGGTTATACTATATAACGTAATGCGTTATAACCTTATACTACATAACGTAATACGTTATATGGATATGCCATATAACGTTATACTATATAACGTAATGCGTTATAACCTTATACTATATAACGTAATACGTTAAAACATTATACTATATAACGTTATATTATATAACGTAATGCGTTATAACATTATGCTATACAACGTAATACGTTATAACTATATACCATATAACGTTATGCTATATAACGTAATACGTTATAACGATATACCATACAACGTTATACTATATAACGTAATGCGTTATAAGGATATGCCACATAACGTTATACTATATAACGTAATGCGTCATAACGTTATACTATATAACGTAATACGTTATAAGGATATGCCATATAACGTTGTACTATATGACGTAATGCGTTATAACGTTATACTATATAACGTAATACGTTATAAGGATATGCCACATAACGTTATACCATATAACTTAATGCGTTATAACGTTACACTATATAACGTAATACGTTATAAGGCTATGCCACATAACGTTATACTATATAACTTTATGCGTTATAACGTTACACTATATAACGTAATACGTTATAAGGATATGCCACATAACGTTATACTATATAACGTAATACAATATAAGGATATGCCACATAACGTTATACTATATAACATAATACAATATAAGGATATGCCACATAACGTCATACTATATAACATAATACGTTATAACGATATACTATATAACGTTATACCATATAACGTAATGCGTTACAACCTTATACTATATAACGTAATACGTTATATGGATATGCCATAAAGCGTTACACTATATAACGTAATGCGTTATAACCTTATATTATATAACGTAATACGTTATAACATTATACTACGTAACGTAATACGTTATAAGGTTATGCCACATAACGTTATACTATATAACGTAATACGTTATAACATTATACTATATAACGTAATACGTTATAACATTATACTATATAGCGTTATATTATATAACGTAATGCGTTATAACGTTACACTATATAACGTAATACGTTATAAGGATATGCCACATAACGTTATACTATATAACGTAATGCGTTATAACGTTACACTATATAACGTAATACGTTATAAGGATATGACATATAACGTTGTACTGTATAACGTAATGCGTTAGAACGATATACTATACAACGTTATACTATATAACATAATGCATTATGACGTTATACTATATAACGTAATACGTTATAAGGATATGCACATAACGTTATACTATATAACGTTATGCGTTATAACGATATACTATATAACGATATAATATATAACGTAATGCGTTATAACGTTATACTATATAACGTAATACGTTATGAGGATATGCCACATAACGTTATACTATATAAATTAATGCGTTATAACGTTACACTATATAACGTAATACGTTATAAGGATATGCCACATAACGTTATACTATATAACGTAATACAATATAAGGATATGCCACATAACGTTATACTATATAACATAATACGTTATAACGATATACTATATAACGTTATACCATACAACGTAATGCGTTATAACGTTATACTATATAACGTAATACGATATATCGATATGCCATATAACGTCATACTATATAACGTAATGCGATATAACGTTATTCTATATAACGTAATACGTTATAACGATATACCATATAACGTTATACTATATAACTTAATGCGTTATAACGTTATACTATATAACGTAATGCGTTACAACCTTATACTATATAACGTAATACGTTATATGGATATGCCATATAGCGTTACACTATATAACGTAATGCGTTATAACCTTATACTATATAACGTAATACGTTATAACATTATACTATGTAACGTAATACGTTATAAGGTTATGCCACATAACGTTATACTATATAACGTAATACGTTATAACATTATACTATATAACGTAATACGTTATAAGCATATGACATATAACGTTATACTATATAACGTAATACGTTATAAGGATATGCCACATAACGTCATACTATATAACGTAATACAATATAAGGATATGCCACATAACGTTATACTATATAACATAATACGTTATAACGATATACTATATAACGTTATACCAAATAACGTAATGCGTTATAACGTTATACTATATAACGTAATACGATATATCGATATGCCATATAACGTTATACTATATAACGTAATGCGATATAACGTTATTCTATATAACGTAATACGTTATAACGATATACTATATAACGTTATACCATACAACGTAATGCGTTATAACGTTATACTATATAACGTAATACGATATATCGATATGCCATGTAACGTTATACTATATAACGTAATGCGATATAACGTTATTCTATATAACGTAATACGTTATAACGATATACTATATAACGTTATACCATATAACGTAATGCGCTATAACGTTATACTATATAACGTAATACGATATATGGATATGCCATATAACGTTAAACTATATAACGTAATGCGTTATAAGGATATGACATATAACGTTATACTATATAACGTAATGCGTTATGACGTTATACTATATTACGTAATACGTTATAAGGATATGCAACATAACGTTATACTATATAACGTAATGCGTTATAACGTTACACTATATAACGTAATACGTTATATGGATATGCCACATAACGTTATACTATATGACGTAATGCGTTATAACGTTATACTATATAACGTAATACGTTATAAGGATATGCTGTCACGTCCCGCGTTCCGCACGTGACGCCACGAACCAATAACTTATGAATAATTAAACACGACCAATAATAATAAATTAACTAATAACTAACCAATCAAAATAAAAAGAATTATACGACAGACAATCAAAATGAAATAAATGAATCAATAAGAAGAAACACTACAACCAATCAGCAATGACATATAAAATACAAATAAAATGAAATAATTAAATGAACCAATAAATAAAACAAGCCGCGATTCAAATGTATGAGATTTCTCTGCGAAAACACATGTATATACACACACGTGTATGCATATCTGTGTGTGTGACCTACTTCGTGAATCTAAATAATGGGTAATCTAATAAAATATAAAAGAAATAAAGTATACTACACTACATCAGCATTCTAATAAAAGTGAAAATTGTATACAAGATTACTCTGTGACACACACATATATAGATATACACATGCGTACGCGTATCTTTGGGAAAAATTCATAATATATATATATATATATATATATATATATATATATATATATATATATATATATATATATATATATATATATGTATACGTTATTAAACCATTAAAACGCAAAGAAATAAATATATAGATTTACATTTCTACGAACCTAGAGAATTATATACGAAATCCACATTTCGGAATATTCAACCAATTAACGATCCGAGAAACAATGAGAATAACAATACGCGCACATATACATATGCATATATATATTTTACATAATGGAAAATTACATTGTGAAATGTATATATATATACACACATATTATTATATCGAACAACTACTCATCTAATATACAAAACCACCTTGTAAAAATTACATTACTGAACATTCAACTAAACCAACTGAAGATTTAGTATAATAATATATAATAATATAATAATATATATATATACATAGATATGTGAAATAGCGTTGTATATAACCGGAAACAATACAAATGTCACACGACTTCTTCAACAACTTCGACTCTTCGTTCCTGCCGACAACACCTCACACGATGACTGCGTCTTCTAGGGCCACTTACGGATTCTTTACAATTCTTCTTCTTCTTGCACTGAAATATCATATGCAGTGAATAAAACACGAAAGAAGCAGGATGAACTAAATAAAAGAAATCATAACAAGATACACACCGAGACAATCCGCATGGGAACCTCTGACAAAGTATCTATCATTAAATGCATAATAATCAAGATGCACAAACCTCATCTGGAAGTCGACACCACTCACAGCGTGCCAATGCAAGGGAGGAAAACGAATGAAATTGTATTTCGTGAAGACGTTTCACCACTTTCCATAGATCAGAAACTGGAGTTACACAACTAATAACCTAATAACAAGAAAGTAATATAAAATATACACGATTTAATATATAGCAAATATGGACATATAAATCTACAAGGAGCAAAATATATCTCATATTGTCAAATAAAACCAAATTGTCAAAAGATCATCAGGACACGACGCCAACGAAGGTGCCACTGTGCCTATTTGGATGGAAAACCGCCACTTCAGCATCATCCCTCGCACATATTCACACACGCACGTCGATCACGTCATCTCGTACCATTCACATATCTTCTTCCTCTTGCGCTAAAACAAATTCACAAGTTTAAGGAAACAAACAACATGCGAAACGAGATAGAATACTAAAAACACATACTCACACAGTTCGCACAGGCGCGGACGCTTTTGTGTCCATCACTCAACATAACCTGTAATCATCAAAATCCACGTTCTCTCATGGAAACTCTAAAAACCTGCAGCATTGCGATTCCCACCGGAACGAACTGTCACGTGACTGTCATCCCATTGGGGATGTCATTATAAAAAGCGTAGCGACACAATTCAAATCGGAGTAATTGTTAGCGAGTCAGTTGAATAAAGGAATAGAAGAGAGTAATTGTTAGCGTTCGGGAGAATTTAGCGAAAAATAAAGAAGAGTCAGATTAATTGTTAGCGTTAGCGTTAGCGATTAATTGTTAGTGGTTCAGTTAGAACAATCAGAGTAATTGTGAAAAGAGAGTAACTGCCATTAGTTGGTTCAGTTAGAATATAGTCAGAGAAATTGTTAGCGTTCGGGAGAATTTAACGAAATTAAAGAAGAGTAATTCAGTTAGAATAAAGAAATAGGATAGAGCAATTGTGATTAGTTGGTTCAGGAGAATTTAGCGAAAATAAGGAGAGTAATTGTTAGTCGTTCAATTGAATTTGAGTGAGTCTGATATCAGTTCGTTCAGTTGATTTAATTAGAATTTAAGTTAGGATTAGAGAATAATTGTTCGTTCCAGTTCGAGTTTAAGAATTACGAGATATAAATGTTATTAGTCAGTTCGAATTATAAAATAATTGTTATTAGTCAGTTAGAATTAAAACAATAGTTGGCTCAAGTTTTTGTGTTAGAATTTCGAATTGTTAAACACGTCCGGACACACTGTTGTTTACACTGTTCAAATTAAATAAAGATTAAAACGAAAAATTATAGAAGTGTCGATCTTTGTAAAACCGGAATCACCCCAGCGGCCTGCCCGTTCATCAGCGGAGACCAACGTCAGGTGAGTTAACTTTAATTATTATTAATAATTAATAATTAAAATAATAAATAATATCAATGATTAGTATAATTCGTCATTAATTCCGCCTGTAATAATTATTTATAATATAATTGTTTATTCCAAACAATCCTCTCCCGTGCTAGTATTCCTGCGCATAGCAGGTTAGCCGAAACGTGGAGATTGTTGACCAGTGGCCTAAACTCCGGTCAACGCTACATAATCTAACAAGAAATATCTAATTGAAACAGTCCTTAGACTGTTTCTGGTGGCAGCGACTACTACATTGTTTAAAATTTCAAAATTTGGATAGCGAAACGTAACAATGCCATATAACGTTATACTATATAACGTAATACGATATAAGGATATGCCACATAACGTTATACTATATAACATAATACGTTATAACGATATACTATATAACGTTATACCATATAACGTAATGCGTTATAACGTTATACTATAGAACGTAATACGATATATGGATATGCCATATAAAGTTATACTATATAACGTAATGCGTTATAACGTTATTCTATATAACGTAATACGTTATAACGATATACCATATAACGTTATACTATATAACGTTATGCGTTATAACGTTATACTATATAACGTAATGCGTTATAACCTCATAGTATATAACGTAATACGTTATAAGGATATGCCACATAACGTTGTACTATATAACGTAATGCGTTATAAGGTTACACTATATAACGTAATACGTTATAAGGATATGCCACATAACGTTATACTATATAACGTAATACGTTATAAGGATATGCCATATAACGTTGTACTATATGACGTAATGCGTTATAGCGTTATGCTATATAACGTAATACGTTAAAGGATATGCCACATAACGTTATACTATATAACTTAATGCGTTATAACGTTACACTATATAACGTAATACGTTATAAGGATATGCCACATAACGTTATACTATATAACGTAATACGTTATAAGAATATGCCATATAACGTTATACTATATAACTTAATGCGTTATAACGTTACACTATATAACGTAATACGTTATAAGGATATGCCACATAACGTTATACTATATAACGTAATACAATATAAGGATATGCCACATAACGTTATACTATATAACATAATACAATATAAGGATATGCCACATAACGTTATACTATATAACATAATACGATATAACGATATACTATATAACGTTATACCCTATAACGTAATGCGTTATAACGTTATACTATATAACGTAATACGATATATCGATATGCCATATAACGTTATACTATATAACGTAATGCGTTATAACGTTATTCTATATAACGTAATACGTTTTAACGATATACCATATAACGTTATACTATATAACTTAATGCGTTATAACGTTATACTATATAACGTAATGCGTTACAACCTTATACTATATAACGTAATACGTTATATGGATATGCCATATAGCGTTACACTATATAACCTAATGCGTTATAACATTATACTATATAACGTAATACGTTATAACATTATACTATGTAACGTAATACGTTATAAGGTTATGCCACATAACGTTATACTATATAACGTAATACGTTATAACATTATACTATATAACGTAATACGTTATAACATTATACTATATAACGTTATATTATATAACGTAATGCGTTATAACGTTACACTATATAACGTAATACGTTATAAGGATATGCCACATAACGTTATACTATATAACGTAATGCGTTATAACGTTAGACTATATAACGTAATACGTTATAAGGATATGACATATAACGTTGTACTGTATAACGTAATGCGTTAGAACGATATACTATATAACGTTATACTATATAACATAATGCGTTATGACGTTATACTATATAACGTAATACGTTATAAGGATATGCACATAACGTTATACTATATAAATTAATGCGTTATAACGTTACACTATATAACGTAATACGTTATAAGGATATGCCACATAACGTTATACCATATAACGTTATACTATATAACGTAATGCGATATAACGTTATACTATATAACGTAATACGTTATAAGCATATGACATATAACGTTGTACTATATGACGTAATGCGTTATAACGTTATACTATATAACGTAATACGTTATAAGGATATGCCACATAACGTTATACTATATAACTTAATGCGTTATAACGTTACACTATATAACGTAATACGTTATAAGGCTATGCCACATAACGTTATACTATATAACTTTATGCGTTATAACGTTACACTATATAAAGTAATACGTTATAAGGATATGCCACATAACGTTATACTATATAACATAATACGTTATAACGATATACTATATAACGTTATACCATACAACGTAATGCGTTAGAACGTTATACTATAGAACGTAATACGATATATGGATATGCCATATAACGTTATACTATATAACGTAATGCGTTATAACGTTATTCTATATAACGTAATACGTTAAAACGATATACCATCGAACGTTATACTATATAACGTTATGCGTTATAACGTTATACTATATAACGTAATGCGTTATAACCTTATACTATATAACGTAATGCGTTATAAGGATATGCCACATAACGTTATACTATATAATGTAATGCGTTATAACGTTATACTATATAACGTAATCTGTTATAACAATATACCATATAACGTTATACTATATAACGTAATGCGTTATAACGTTATACTATATAACGTAATACGATATATCGATATGCCATATAACGTTATACTATATAACGTAATGCGTTATAACGTTATACTATATAACGTAATACGTTATAAGGATATGACATATAACGCTATACTATATAACGTAATGCGTTATAACGTTATGATATATAACGTAATACGTTATATGGATATGGCATATAACGTTATACTATATAACGTAATGCGATATAACGTTATACTATATAACGTAATACGTTATAAGGATATGACATATAACGCTATACTATATAACGTAATGCGTCATAACGTTATACTATATAACGTAATGCGTTATAACGTTATACTATATATCGTAATGCGTTATAAGGATATGCCACATAACGTTATACTATATAACGTAATGCGTTATGACGTTATACTATATAACGTAATACGTTATAAGGGTATGCCACATAACGTTATACTATATAACGTAATGCGTTATAACGTTACACTATATAACGTAATACGTTATAAGGATATGCCACATAACGTTATACTATATAACGAAATGCGATATAACGTTACACTATATAACGTAATACGTTATAAGGATATGACATATAACGTTATACTATATAACGTAATGCGTTAGAACGATATACTATATAACGTTAAACTATATAACATAATGCGTTGTGACGTTATACTATATAACGTAATACGTTATAAGGATATGCACATAACGTTATACTATATAACGTAATGCGTTATAACGATATACTATATAACGATATACTATATAACTTAATGCGTTATAACGTTACACTATATAACGTAATACGTTATAAGGATATGCCACATAACGTTATACTATATAACGTAATACAATATAAGGATATGCCACATAACGTTATACTATATAACATAATACGTTATAACGATATACTATATAACGTTATACCATATAACGTAATGCGTTATAACGTTATACTATATAACGTAATACGATATATCGATATGCCATATAACGTTATACTATATAACGTAATGCGTTATAACGTTATTCTATATAACGTAATACGTTATAACGATATACCATATAACGATATACTATATAACTTAATGCGTTATAACGTTATACTATATAACGTAATGCGTTACAACCTCATACTATATAACGTAATACGTTATATGGATATGCCATATAGCGTTACACTATATAACGTAATGCGTTATAACCTTATACTATATAACGTAATACGTTATAACATTATACTATGTAACGTAATACGTTATAAGGTTATGCCACATAACGTTATACTATATAACGTAATACGTTATAACATTATACTATATAACGTTATATTATATAACGTAATGCGTTATAACATTATGCTATATAACGTAATACGTTATAACTATATACCATATAACGTTATGCTATATAACGTAATACGTTATAAAGATATACCATATAACGTTATACTATATAACGTAATGCGTTATAAGGATATGCCACATAACGTTATACTATATAACGTAATGCGTCATAACGTTATACTATATAACGTAATATGTTATAACGTTATACTATATAACGTAATGCGTTATAACGTTACACTATATAACGTAATACGTTATGAGGATATGCCACATAACGTTATGCTATATAACGTAATGCGTTATAACGTTACACTATATAACGTAATACGTTATAAGGATATGCACATAACGTTATACAATATAACGTAATACGTTATAATGATATGCACATAACGTTATGCTATATAACGTAATGCGTTATAACGTTACACTATATGACGTAATACGTTATGAGGATATGCCACATAACGTTATGCTATATAACGTAATGCGTTATAACGTTACACTATATATCGTAATACGTTATAATGATATGCACGTAACGTTATACAATATAACGTAATACGTTATAATGATATGCACATAACGTTATACTATATAACGTAATGCGTTATAACGTTACACTATATGACGTAATACGTTATGAGGATATGGCACATAACTTTATACTATATGACGTAATGCGTTATAACGTTATACTATATAACGTAATACGTCATAAGGATATGCCACATAACGTTATACAATAAAACTTAATGCGTTATAACGTTACACTATATAACGTAATACGTTATAAGGATATGCCACATAACGTTATACTATATAACGTAATACGTTATAAGGATATGCACATAACGTTATACTATATAACGTAATACAATATAAGGATATGCCACATAACGTTATACTATATAACATAATACGTGATAACGATATACTATATAACGTTATTCCATATAACGTAATGCGTTATAACGTTATACTATATAACGTAATACGATATATCGATATGCCATATAACGTTATACTATATAACGTAATGCGTTATAACGTTATACTATATAACGTAATACGTCATAAGGATATGCCACATAACGTTATACCATAAAACTTAATGCGTTATAACGTTACACTATATAACGTAATACGTTATAAGGATATGCCACATAACGTTATACTATATAACGTAATACAATATAAGGATATGCCACATAACGTTATACTATATAACATAATACGTTATAACGATATACTATATAACGTTATTCCATATAACGTAATGCGTTATAACGTTATACTATATAACGTAATACGATATATCGATATGCCATATAACGTTATACTATATAACGTAATGCGTTATAACGTTATTCTATATAACGTAATACGTTATAACTATATACCATACAACGTTATACTATATAACTTAATGCGTTATAACGTTATACTATATAACGTTATACTATATAACATAATGAGTTATAACGTTATACTATATAACGTAATACGTTATAAGGATATGACATATAACGTTATACTATATAACGTAATGCGTTATGACGTTATACTATATAACGTAATACGTTATAAGGATATGCACATAACGTTATACAATATGACGTAATACGTTATAATGATATGCACATAACGTTATACTATATAACGTAATGCGTTATAACGTTACGCTATATAACGTAATACGTTATGAGGATATGGCTCATAACTTTATACTATATGACGTAATGCGTTATAACGTTATACTATATAACGTAATACGTTATAAGGACATGCCACATAACGTTATACTATATAACGTAATACGATATAAGGATATGCCACATAACGTTATACTATATAACATAATACGTTATAACGATATACTATATAACGTTATACCATATAACGTAATGAGTTATAACGTTATACCATATAACGTAATACGATATATGGATATGCCATATAACGTTATACTATACAACGTAATGCGTTATAAGGATATGACATATAACGTTATACTATATAACGTAATGCGTTAGAACGATATACTATATAACGTTATACTATATAACATAATGCGTTATGACCTTATACTATATAACGTAATACGTTATAAGGATATGCACATAACGTTATACTATATAACATAATGCGTTATAACGATATACTATATAACGATATAATATATAACGTAATGCGTTATAACGTTATACTATATAACGTAATACGTTATAAGGATATACCATATAACGTTATACTATATAACGTAATACGTCATAAGGATATGCCACATAACGTTATACCATAAAACTTAATGCGTTATAACGTTACACTATATAACGTAATACGTTATAAGGATATGCCACAGAACGTTATACTATATAACGTAATACAATATAAGGATATGCCACATAACGTTATACTATATAACATAATACGTTATAACGATATACTATATAACGTTATTCCATATAACGTAATGCGTTATAACGTTATACTATATAACGTAATACGATATATCGATATGCCATATAACGTTATACTATATAACGTAATGCGTTATAACGTTATACTATATAACGTAATACGTCATAAGGATATGCCACATAACGTTATACCATAAAACTTAATGCGTTATAACGTTACACTATATAACGTAATACGTTATAAGGATATGCCACATAACGTTATACTATATAACGTAATACAATATAAGGATATGCCACATAACGTTATACTATATAACATAATACGTTATAACGATATACTATATAACGTTATTCCATATAACGTAATGCGTTATAACGTTATACTATATAACGTAATACGATATATCGATATGCCATATAACGTTATACTATATAACGTAATGCGTTATAACGTTATTCTATATAACGTAATACGTTATAACTATATACCATACAACGTTATACTATATAACTTAATGCGTTATAACGTTATACTATATAACGTTATACTATATAACATAATGAGTTATAACGTTATACTATATAACGTAATACGTTATAAGGATATGACATATAACGTTATACTATATAACGTAATGCGTTATGACGTTATACTATATAACGTAATACGTTATAAGGATATGCACATAACGTTATACAATATGACGTAATACGTTATAATGATATGCACATAACGTTATACTATATAACGTAATGCGTTATAACGTTACGCTATATAACGTAATACGTTATGAGGATATGGCTCATAACTTTATACTATATGACGTAATGCGTTATAACGTTATACTATATAACGTAATACGTTATAAGGACATGCCACATAACGTTATACTATATAACGTAATACGATATAAGGATATGCCACATAACGTTATACTATATAACATAATACGTTATAACGATATACTATATAACGTTATACCATATAACGTAATGAGTTATAACGTTATACCATATAACGTAATACGATATATGGATATGCCATATAACGTTATACTATACAACGTAATGCGTTATAAGGATATGACATATAACGTTATACTATATAACGTAATGCGTTAGAACGATATACTATATAACGTTATACTATATAACATAATGCGTTATGACCTTATACTATATAACGTAATACGTTATAAGGATATGCACATAACGTTATACTATATAACATAATGCGTTATAACGATATACTATATAACGATATAATATATAACGTAATGCGTTATAACGTTATACTATATAACGTAATACGTTATAAGGATATACCATATAACGTTATACTATATAACGTAATACGTTATAACGATATACCATATAACGTTATACTATATAACTTAATGCATTATAAGGATATGCCACATAACGTTATACTATATAACGTAATGCGTCATAACGTTATACTATATAACGTAATGCGTCATAACGTTATACTATATAACGTAATGCGTTACAACGTTATACTATATAACGTAATACGTTATAACCTTATACTATATAACGTAATACGTTATAAGGATATGCCACATAACGTTATACTATATAATGTAATGCGTTATAACGTTATACTATATAACGTAATCTGTTATAACAATATACCATATAACGTTATACTATATAACGTAATGCGTTATAACGTTATACTATATAACGTAATACGTTATTAGGATATGCCACATAACGTTATACTATATAACGTTATACTATATAACGTAATGCGTTATAACGATATACCATATAACGTTATACTATATAACTTAATGCATTATAAGGATATGCCACATAACGTTATACTATATAACGTAATGCGTCATAACGTTATACTATATAACGTAATGCGTTACAACGTTATACTATATAACGTAATACGTTATAACGTTATGCTATATAACGTAATACGATATAACTATATACCATATAACGTTATGCTATATAACGTAATACGCTATAACGATATACCATATAACGTTATACTATATAACTTAATGCATTATAAGGATATGCCACATAACGTTATACTATATAACGTAATGCGTCATAACGTTATACTATATAACGTAATGCGTTACAACGTTATACTATATAACGTAATACGTTATAACCTTATACTATATAACGTAATACGTTATAAGGATATGCCACATAACGTTATACTATATAATGTAATGCGTTATAACGTTATACTATATAACGTAATCTGTTATAACAATATACCATATAACGTTATACTATATAACGTAATGCGTTATAACGTTATACTATATAACGTAATACGTTATTAGGATATGCCACATAACGTTATACTATATAACGTTATACTATATAACGTAATGCGTTATAACGATATACCATATAACGTTATACTATATAACTTAATGCATTATAAGGACATGCCACATAACGTTATACTATATAACGTAATGCGTCATAACGTTATACTATATAACGTAATGCGTTACAACGTTATACTATATAACGTAATACGTTATAACCTTATACTATATAACGTAATACGTTATAACATTATACTATGTAACGTAATACGTTATACGGTTATGCCACATAACGTTATACTATATAACGTAATACGTTATAACATTATACTATATAACGTAATGCGTTATAACGTTATACTATATAACGTAATACGTTATAAGGATATGACATATAACGTTATACTATATAACGTAATACGTTATAGGGATATGCCATATAACGTTATACTATATGACGTAATGCGTTCTAACGTTATACTATATAACGTAATACGTTATAAGGATATGCGACATAACGTTATACTATATAACGTAATACGATATTAGGATATGCCACATAACGTTATACTATATAGCATAATACGTTATAACGATATACTATATAACGTTATACCATATAACGTAATGCGTTAGAACGTTATACTATAGAACGTAATACGTTATAAGGATATGCACATAACCTTATACTATATAACGTAATACGTTATAAGGATATGCACATAACGTTATACTATATAACGTAATGAGTTATAACGATATACTATATAACGTTATACCATATAACGTAATGCGTTATAACGTTATACTATATAACGTAATGCGTTATAACGTTATACTTTATAACGTAATACGTTATAAGGATATGCCACATAACGTTATACTATATAACGTAATGCGTTATAACGTAACACTATATAACGTAATACGTTATTAGGACATGCCACATAACGTTATACTATATAACGTTATACTATATAACGTAATGCGTTATAACGATACACTATATAACTTTATACTATATAACATAATGCGTTATGACGTTATACTATATAACCTAATGCGTTTTGACGTTATACTATATAACGTAATACGTTATAAGGATATGACACATAACGTTATACTATATAACCTAATGCGTTATAACGTTATGATATATAACGTAATCTGTTATAACAATATACCATATAACGTTATACTATATAACGTAATGCGTTATAACGTTATACTATATAACGTAATACGTTATTAGGACATGCCACATAACGTTATACTATATAACGTTATACTATATAACGTAATGCGTTATAACGATACACTATATAACTTTATACTATATAACATAATGCGTTATGACGTTATACTATATAACCTAATGCGTTTTGACGTTATACTATATAACGTAATACGTTATAAGGATATGACACATAACGTTATACTATATAACCTAATGCGTTATAACGTTATGATATATAACGTAATACGTTATAAGGATATGCCACATAACGTTATACTATATAACGTAATGCGTTATAACGTTACACTACATAACGTAATACGTTATAAGGATATGACATATAACGCTATACTATATAACGTAATGCGTTATAACGTTATGATATATAACCTAATACGTTATATGGATATGGCATATAACGTTATACTATATAACGTAATGCGATATAACGTTATACTATATAACGTAATACGTTATAAGGATATGACATATAACGCTATATTATATAACGTAATGCGTCATAACGTTATACTATATCACGTAATGCGTTATAACGATATACTATATAACGTTATACTATATAACATAATGCGTTATGACGTTATACTATATAACGTAATACGTTATAAGGATATGACACATAACGTTATACTATATAACCTAATGCGTTATAACGTTATGATATATAACGTAATACGTTATAAGGATATGCCACATAACGTTATACTATATAACGTAATGCGTTATAACGTTACACTACATAACGTAATACGTTATAAGGATATGCCACATAACGTTATACTATATAACGTAATGCGTTATGACGTTATACTATATAACGTAATACGTTATAAGGGTATGCACATAACGTTATACTATATAACGTATTGCGTTATAACGTTAGACTATATAACGTATTGCGTTGTAACGATATACTATATAACGTTATACTATATAACATAATGCGTTATAACGTTATACTATATAACGTAATGCGTTATAACCTTATACTATATAACGTAATACGTTATAGGGATATGCCACATAACGTTGTACTATATAACGTAATGCGTTATAACGTTACACTATATAATGTAATACGTTATAAGGATATGCCACATAACGTTAAACTATATAACGTAATACGTTATAAGGATATGCCATATAACGTTGTACTATATGACGTAATGCGTTATAACGTTATACTATATAACGTAATACGTTATAAGGCTATGCCACATAACGTTATACTATATAACTTAATGCGTTATAAGGATATGACATATAACGTTATACTATATAACGTAATGCGTTAGAACGATATACTATATAACGTTATACTATATAACATAATGCGTTATGACCTTATACTATATAACGTAATACGTTATAAGGATATGCACATAACGTTATACTATATAACATAATGCGTTATAACGATATACTATATAACGATATAATATATAACGTAATGCGTTATAACGTTATACTATATAACGTAATACGTTATAACGATATACCATATAACGTTATACTATATAACGTAATACGTTATAACGATATACCATATAACGTTATACTATATAACTTAATGCATTATAAGGATATGCCACATAACGTTATACTATATAACGTAATGCGTCATAACGTTATACTATATAACGTAATGCGTCATAACGTTATACTATATAACGTAATGCGTTACAACGTTATACTATATAACGTAATACGTTATAACCTTATACTATATAACGTAATACGTTATAAGGATATGCCACATAACGTTATACTATATAATGTAATGCGTTGTAACGTTATACTATATAACGTAATCTGTTATAACAATATACCATATAACGTTATACTATATAACGTAATGCGTTATAACGTTATACTATATAACGTAATACGTTATTAGGATATGCCACATAACGTTATACTAAATAACGTTATACTATATAACGTAATGCGTTATAACGATATACCATATAACGTTATACTATATAACTTAATGCATTATAAGGATATGCCACATAACGTTATACTATATAACGTAATGCGTCATAACGTTATACTATATAACGTAATGCGTTACAACGTTATACTATATAACGTAATACGTTATAACGTTATGCTATATAACGTAATACGATATAACTATATACCATATAACGTTATGCTATATAACGTAATACGCTATAACGATATACCATATAACGTTATACTATATAACTTAATGCATTATAAGGATATGCCACATAACGTTATACTATATAACGTAATGCGTCATAACGTTATACTATATAACGTAATGCGTTACAACGTTATACTATATAACGTAATACGTTATAACCTTATACTATATAACGTAATACGTTATAAGGATATGCCACATAACGTTATACTATATAATGTAATGCGTTATAACGTTATACTATATAACGTAATCTGTTATAACAATATACCATATAACGTTATACTATATAACGTAATGCGTTATAACGTTATACTATATAACGTAATACGTTATTAGGATATGCCACATAACGTTATACTATATAACGTTATACTATATAACGTAATGCGTTATAACGATATACCATATAACGTTATACTATATAACTTAATGCATTATAAGGACATGCCACATAACGTTATACTATATAACGTAATGCGTCATAACGTTATACTATATAACGTAATGCGTTACAACGTTATACTATATAACGTAATACGTTATAACCTTATACTATATAACGTAATACGTTATAACATTATACTATGTAACGTAATACGTTATACGGTTATGCCACATAACGTTATACTATATAACGTAATACGTTATAACATTATACTATATAACGTAATGCGTTATAACGTTATACTATATAACGTAATACGTTATAAGGATATGACATATAACGTTATACTATATAACGTAATACGTTATAGGGATATGCCATATAACGTTATACTATATGACGTAATGCGTTATAACGTTATACTATATAACGTAATACGTTATAAGGATATGCGACATAACGTTATACTATATAACGTAATACGATATTAGGATATGCCACATAACGTTATACTATATAGCATAATACGTTATAACGATATACTATATAACGTTATACCATATAACGTAATGCGTTTGAACGTTATACTATAGAACGTAATACGTTATAAGGATATGCACATAACCTTATACTATATAACGTAATACGTTATAAGGATATGTACATAACGTTATACTATATAACGTAATGAGTTATAACGATATACTATATAACGTTATACCATATAACGTAATGCGTTATAACGTTATACTATATAACGTAATGCGTTATAACGTTATACTTTATAACGTAATACGTTATAAGGATATGCCACATAACGTTATACTATATAACGTAATGCGTTATAACGTAACACTATATAACGTAATGCGTTATATGGATATGCCACAAAACGTTATACTATATAACGTAATGCGTTATAACGTTACACTATATAACGTAATACGTTATAAGGATATTCCACATAACGTTATACTATATAACGTAATACGTTATAAGGATATGCCATATAACGTTATACTATATGACGTAATGCGTTATAACGTTATACTATATAACGTAATACGTTATAAGGATATGCGACATAACGTTATACTATATAACGTAATACGATATTAGGATATGCCACATAACGTTATACTATATAACATAATACGTTATAACGATATACTATATAACGTTATACCATATAACGTAATGCGTTAGAACGTTATACTATAGAACGTAATACGATATATGGATATGCCATATAACGTTATACTATATAACGTAATGCGTTATAACGTTATTCTATATAACGTAATACGTTAAAACGATATACCATCGAACGTTATACTATATAACGTTATGCGTTATAACGTTATACTATATAACGTAATGCGTTATAACCTTATACTATATAACGTAATACGTTATAAGGATATGCCACATAACGTTATACTATATAATGTAATGCGTTATAACGTTATACTATATAACGTAATCTGTTATAACAATATACCATATAACGTTATACTATATAACGTAATGCGTTATAACGTTATACTATATAACGTAATGCGTTATTAGGACATGCCACATAACGTTATACTATATAACGTTATACTATATAACGTAATGCGTTATAACGATACACTATATAACTTTATACTATATAACATAATGCGTTATGACGTTATACTATATAACCTAATGCGTTTTGACGTTATACTATATAACGTAATACGTTATAAGGATATGACACATAACGTTATACTATATAACCTAATGCGTTATAACGTTATGATATATAACGTAATACGTTATAAGGATATGCCACATAACGTTATACTATATAACGTAATGCGTTATAACGTTACACTACATAACGTAATACGTTATAAGGATATGACATATAACGCTATACTATATAACGTAATGCGTTATAACGTTATGATATATAACCTAATACGTTATATGGATATGGCATATAACGTTATACTATATAACGTAATGCGATATAACGTTATACTATATAACGTAATACGTTATAAGGATATGACATATAACGCTATATTATATAACGTAATGCGTCATAACGTTATACTATATCACGTAATGCGTTATAACGATATACTATATAACGTTATACTATATAACATAATGCGTTATGACGTTATACTATATAACGTAATACGTTATAAGGATATGACACATAACGTTATACTATATAACCTAATGCGTTATAACGTTATGATATATAACGTAATACGTTATAAGGATATGCCACATAACGTTATACTATATAACGTAATGCGTTATAACGTTACACTACATAACGTAATACGTTATAAGGATATGCCACATAACGTTATACTATATAACGTAATGCGTTATGACGTTATACTATATAACGTAATACGTTATAAGGGTATGCACATAACGTTATACTATATAACGTATTGCGTTATAACGTTAGACTATATAACGTATTGCGTTGTAACGATATACTATATAACGTTATACTATATAACATAATGCGTTATAACGTTATACTATATAACGTAATGCGTTATAACCTTATACTATATAACGTAATACGTTATAGGGATATGCCACATAACGTTGTACTATATAACGTAATGCGTTATAACGTTACACTATATAATGTAATACGTTATAAGGATATGCCACATAACGTTAAACTATATAACGTAATACGTTATAAGGATATGCCATATAACGTTGTACTATATGACGTAATGCGTTATAACGTTATACTATATAACGTAATACGTTATAAGGCTATGCCACATAACGTTATACTATATAACTTAATGCGTTATAACGTTACACTATATAACCTAATACGTTATAAGGATATGCCACATAACGTTATACTATATAACGTAAGAAAATATAAGAATATGCCACATAACGTTATACTATATAACATAATACGTTACAACGATATACTATATAACGTTATACCATATAACGTAATGCGTTATAACGTTATACTATATAACGTAATGCGTTACAACGTTATACTATATAACGTAATACGTTATAACGTTATGCTATATAACGTAATACGATATAACTATATACCATATAACGTTATGCTATATAACGTAATACGCTATAACGATATACCATATAACGTTATACTATATAACTTAATGCATTATAAGGATATGCCACATAACGTTATACTATATAACGTAATGCGTCATAACGTTATACTATATAACGTAATGCGTTACAACGTTATACTATATAACGTAATACGTTATAACCTTATACTATATAACGTAATACGTTATAAGGATATGCCACATAACGTTATACTATATAATGTAATGCGTTATAACGTTATACTATATAACGTAATCTGTTATAACAATATACCATATAACGTTATACTATATAACGTAATGCGTTATAACGTTATACTATATAACGTAATACGTTATTAGGATATGCCACATAACGTTATACTATATAACGTTATACTATATAACGTAATGCGTTATAACGATATACCATATAACGTTATACTATATAACTTAATGCATTATAAGGACATGCCACATAACGTTATACTATATAACGTAATGCGTCATAACGTTATACTATATAACGTAATGCGTTACAACGTTATACTATATAACGTAATACGTTATAACCTTATACTATATAACGTAATACGTTATAACATTATACTATGTAACGTAATACGTTATACGGTTATGCCACATAACGTTATACTATATAACGTAATACGTTATAACATTATACTATATAACGTAATGCGTTATAACGTTATACTATATAACGTAATACGTTATAAGGATATGACATATAACGTTATACTATATAACGTAATACGTTATAGGGATATGCCATATAACGTTATACTATATGACGTAATGCGTTATAACGTTATACTATATAACGTAATACGTTATAAGGATATGCGACATAACGTTATACTATATAACGTAATACGATATTAGGATATGCCACATAACGTTATACTATATAGCATAATACGTTATAACGATATACTATATAACGTTATACCATATAACGTAATGCGTTAGAACGTTATACTATAGAACGTAATACGTTATAAGGATATGCACATAACCTTATACTATATAACGTAATACGTTATAAGGATATGCACCTAACGTTATACTATATAACGTAATGAGTTATAACGATATACTATATAACGTTATACCATATAACGTAATGCGTTATAACGTTATACTATATAACGTAATGCGTTATAACGTTATACTTTATAACGTAATACGTTATAAGGATATGCCACATAACGTTATACTATATAACGTAATGCGTTATAACGTAACACTATATAACGTAATGCGTTATATGGATATGCCACAAAACGTTATACTATATAACGTAATGCGTTATAACGTTACACTATATAACGTAATACGTTATAAGGATATTCCACATAACGTTATACTATATAACGTAATACGTTATAAGGATATGCCATATAACGTTATACTATATGACGTAATGCGTTATAACGTTATACTATATAACGTAATACGTTATAAGGATATGCGACATAACGTTATACTATATAACGTAATACGATATTAGGATATGCCACATAACGTTATACTATATAACATAATACGTTATAACGATATACTATATAACGTTATACCATATAACGTAATGCGTTAGAACGTTATACTATAGAACGTAATACGATATATGGATATGCCATATAACGTTATACTATATAACGTAATGCGTTATAACGTTATTCTATATAACGTAATACGTTAAAACGATATACCATCGAACGTTATACTATATAACGTTATGCGTTATAACGTTATACTATATAACGTAATGCGTTATAACCTTATACTATATAACGTAATACGTTATAAGGATATGCCACATAACGTTATACTATATAATGTAATGCGTTATAACGTTATACTATATAACGTAATCTGTTATAACAATATACCATATAACGTTATACTATATAACGTAATGCGTTATAACGTTATACTATATAACGTAATACGTTATTAGGACATGCCACATAACGTTATACTATATAACGTTATACTATATAACGTAATGCGTTATAACGATACACTATATAACTTTATACTATATAACATAATGCGTTATGACGTTATACTATATAACCTAATGCGTTTTGACGTTATACTATATAACGTAATACGTTATAAGGATATGACACATAACGTTATACTATATAACCTAATGCGTTATAACGTTATGATATATAACGTAATACGTTATAAGGATATGCCACATAACGTTATACTATATAACGTAATGCGTTATAACGTTACACTACATAACGTAATACGTTATAAGGATATGACATATAACGCTATACTATATAACGTAATGCGTTATAACGTTATGATATATAACCTAATACGTTATATGGATATGGCATATAACGTTATACTATATAACGTAATACGTTATAAGGATATGACATATAACGCTATATTATATAACGTAATGCGTCATAACGTTATACTATATCACGTAATGCGTTATAACGATATACTATATAACGTTATACTATATAACATAATGCGTTATGACGTTATACTATATAACGTAATACGTTATAAGGATATGACACATAACGTTATACTATATAACCTAATGCGTTATAACGTTATGATATATAACGTAATACGTTATAAGGATATGCCACATAACGTTATACTATATAACGTAATGCGTTATAACGTTACACTACATAACGTAATACGTTATAAGGATATGCCACATAACGTTATACTATATAACGTAATGCGTTATGACGTTATACTATATAACGTAATACGTTATAAGGGTATGCACATAACGTTATACTATATAACGTATTGCGTTATAACGTTAGACTATATAACGTATTGCGTTGTAACGATATACTATATAACGTTATACTATATAACATAATGCGTTATAACGTTATACTATATAACGTAATGCGTTATAACCTTATACTATATAACGTAATACGTTATAGGGATATGCCACATAACGTTTTACTATATAACGTAATGCGTTATAACGTTACACTATATAATGTAATACGTTATAAGGATATGCCACATAACGTTAAACTATATAACGTAATACGTTATAAGGATATGCCATATAACGTTGTACTATATGACGTAATGCGTTATAACGTTATACTATATAACGTAATACGTTATAAGGCTATGCCACATAACGTTATACTATATAACTTAATGCGTTATAACGTTACACTATATAACCTAATACGTTATAAGGATATGCCACATAACGTTATACTATATAACGTAAGAAAATATAAGAATATGCCACATAACGTTATACTATATAACATAATACGTTACAACGATATACTATATAACGTTATACCATATAACGTAATGCGTTATAACGTTATACTATATAACGTAATACGATATATCGATATGCCATATAAGGTTACACTATATAACGTAATGCGTTATTATGTTATTCTATATAACGTCATACGTTATATCGATATACCATATAACGTTATACTATATAACGTAATGCGTTATAACGTTATACTATATAACGTAATGCGTTACAACCTTATACTATATAACGTAGTACGTTATATGGATATGCCATATAACGTTACACTATATAACGTAATGCGTTACAACCTTATACTATAGAACGTAATACGTTATAACATTATACTATGTAACGTAATACGTTATAAGGTTATACCACATAACGTTATACTATATAACGTAATACGTTATAACATTATACTATATAACGTTATATTATAAAACGTAATGCGTTATAACATTATGCTATATAACGTAATACGTTATAACTATATACTGTTACGTTTCGCTATCCAAATTTTGAAATTTTAAACAATGTAGTAGTCGCTGCCACCAGAAACAGTCTAAGGACTGTTTCAATTAGATATTTCTTGTTAGATTATGTAGCGTTGATCGGAGTTTAGGCCACTGGTCAACAATCTCCACATTTCGGCTAACCTGCTATGCGCAGGAATACTAGCACGGGTGAGGATTGTTTGGAATAAACAATTATATTATAAATAATTATTACAGGCGGAATTAATGACGAATTATACTAATCATTGATATTATTTATTATTTTAATTATTAATTATTAATAATAATTAAAGTTGACTCACCTGACGTTGGTCTCCGCTGATGAACGGGCAGGCCGCTGGGGTGATTCCGGTTTTACAAAGATCGATACTTCTATAATTTTTCGTTTTAATCTTTATTTAATTTGAACAGTGTAAACAACAGTGTGTCCGGACGTGTTTAACAATTCGAAATTCTAACACAAAACTTGAGCCAACTATTGTTTTAATTCTAACTGACTAATAACAATTATTTTATAATTCGAACTGACTAATAACATTTATATCTCGTAATTCTTAAACTCGAACTGGAACGAACAATTATTCTCTAATCCTAACTTAAATTCTAATTAAATCAACTGAACGAACTGATATCAGACTCACTCAAATTCAATTGAACGACTAACAATTACTCTCCTTATTTTCGCTAAATTCTCCTGAACCAACTAATCACAATTGCTCTATCCTATTTCTTTATTCTAACTGAATTACTCTTCTTTAATTTCGTTAAATTCTCCCGAACGCTAACAATTTCTCTGACTATATTCTAACTGAACCAACTAATGGCAGTTACTCTCTTTTCACAATTACTCTGATTGTTCTAACTGAACCACTAACAATTAATCGCTAACGCTAACGCTAACAATTAATCTGACTCTTCTTTATTTTTCGCTAAATTCTCCCGAACGCTAACAATTACTCTCTTCTATTCCTTTATTCAACTGACCCGCTAACAATTACTCTCCTTATTTTCGCTAAATTCTCCTGAACCAACTAATCACAATTGCTCTATCCTATTTCTTTATTCTAACTGAATTACTCTTCTTTAATTTCGTTAAATTCTCCCGAACGCTAACAATTTCTCTGACTATATTCTAACTGAACCAACTAATGGCAGTTACTCTCTTTTCACAATCACTCTGATTGTTCTAACTGAGCCACTAACAATTAATCGCTAACGCTAACGCTAACAATTAATCTGACTCTTCTTTATTTTTCGCTAAATTCTCCCGAACGCTAACAATTACTCTCTTCTATTCCTTTATTCAACTGACCCGCTAACAATTACTCTGATTTGAATTGTGTCGCTACGCTTTTTATAATGACATCCCCAATGGGATGACAGTCACGTGACAGTTCGTTCCGGTGGGAATCGCAATGCTGCAGGTTTTTAGAGTTTCCATGAGAGAACGTGGATTTTGATGATTACAGGTTATGTTGAGTGATGGACACAAAAGCGTCCGCGCCTGTGCGAACTGTATGAGTATGTGTTTTTAGTATTCTATCTCGTTTCGCATGTTGTTTGTTTCCTTAAACTTGTGAATTTGTTTTAGCGCAAGAGGAAGAAGATATGTGAATGGTACGAGATGACGTGATCGACGTGCGTGTGTGAATATGTGCGAGGGATGATGCTGAAGTGGCGGTTTTCCATCCAAATAGGCACAGTGGCACCTTCGTTGGCGTCGTGTCCTGATGATCTTTTGACAATTTGGTTTTATTTGACAATATGAGATATATTTTGCTCCTTGTAGATTTATATGTCCATATTTGCTATATATTAAATCGTGTATATTTTATATTACCTTCTTGTTATTAGGTTATTAGTTGTGTAACTCCAGTTTCTGATCTATGGAAAGTGGTGAAACGTCTTCACGAAATACAATTTCATTCGTTTTCCTCCCTTGCATTGGCACGCTGTGAGTGGTGTCGACTTCCAGATGAGGTTTGTGCATCTTGATTATTATGCATTTAATGATAGATACTTTGTCAGAGGTTCCCATGCGGATTGTCTCGGTGTGTATCTTGTTATGATTTCTTTTATTTAGTTCATCCTGCTTCTTTCGTGTTTTATTCACTGCATATGATATTTCAGTGCAAGAAGAAGAAGAATTGTAAAGAATCCGTAAGTGGCCCTAGAAGACGCAGTCATCGTGTGAGGTGTTGTCGGCAGGAACGAAGAGTCGAAGTTGTTGAAGAAGTCGTGTGACATTTGTATTGTTTCCGGTTATATACAACGCTATTTCACATATCTATGTATATATATATATTATTATATTATTATATATTATTATACTAAATCTTCAGTTGGTTTAGTTGAATGTTCAGTAATGTAATTTTTACAAGGTGGTTTTGTATATTAGATGAGTAGTTGTTCGATATAATAATATGTGTGTATATATATATACATTTCACAATGTAATTTTCCATTATGTAAAATATATATATGCATATGTATATGTGCGCGTATTGTTATTCTCATTGTTTCTCGGATCGTTAATTGGTTGAATATTCCATAATGTGGATTTCGTATATAATTCTCTAGGTTCGTAGAAATGTAAATCTATATATTTATTTCTTTGCGTTTTAATGGTTTAATAACGTATACATACATATATATATATATATATATTATGAATTTTTCCCAAAGATACGCGTACGCATGTGTATATCTATATATGTGTGTGTCGCAGAGTAATCTTGTATACAATTTTCACTTTTATTAGAATGCTGATGTAGTGTAGTATATTTTATTTCTTTTATATTTTATTAGATTACCAATTATTTAGATTCACGAAGTAGGTCACACACACAGATACGCATACACGTGTGTGTATATACATGTGTTTTCGCAGAGAAATCTCATACATTTGAATCGCGGTTTGTTTTATTTATTGGTTCATTTAATTATTTCATTTTATTTGTATTTTATATGTCATTGCTGATTGGTTGTAGTGTTTCTTCTTATTGATTCATTTATTTCATTTTGATTGTCTGTCGTATAATTCTTTTTATTTTGATTGGTTAGTTATTAGTTAATTTATTATTATTGGTCGTGTTTAATTATTCATAAGTTATTGGTTCGTGGCGTCACGTGCGGAACGCGGGACGTGACAATACCATATAACGTTATGCTATATAACGTAATACGTTATAACGATATACCATATAACGTTATACTATATAACGTAATGCGTTATAAGGATATGCCACATAACGTTACGCTATATAACGTAATGCGTCATAACGTTATACTATATAACGTAATGCGTTATAACGTTATACTATATAACGTAATACGTTATAACGTTATGCTATGTAACGTAATACGATATAACTATATACCATATAACGTTATACCATATAACGTAATGCGTTATAACCTTATACTATATAACGTAATACGTTATAACATTATACTATGTAACGTAATACGTTATAAGGTTATGCCACATAACGTTATACTATATAACGTAATACGTTATAACATTATACTATATAACGTAATGCGTTATAACGTTATACTATATATCGTAATACGTTATAAGGATATGCCACATAACGTTATACTATATAACGTAATGCGTTATGACGTTATACTATATATCGTAATACGTTATAAGGATATGCCACATAACGTTATACTATATAACGTAATGCGTTATAACGTTACACTATATAACGTAATACGTTATAAGGATATGACATATAACGTTATACTATATAACGTAATGCGTTAGAACGATATACTATATAACGTTATACTATATAACATAATGCGTTATGACGTTATACTATATAACGTAATACGTTATAAGGATATGCACATAACCTTATACTATATAACGTAATACGTTATAAGGATATGCACATAACGTTATACTATATAACGTAATGAGTTATAACGATATACTATATAACGTTATACCATATAACGTAATGCGTTATAACGTTATACTATATAACGTAATACGATATATGGACATGCCATATAACGTTATACTATATAACGTAATGCGTTATAACGTTATTCTATATAACGTAATACGTTATAACGATATACCATATAACGTTATACTATATAACGTTATGCGTTATAACGTTATAGTATATAACGTAATGCGTTATAACCTTATACTATATAACGTAATACGTTATATGGATATGCCACATAACGTTATACTATATAACGCAATACGTTATAACATTATACTATGTAACGTAATACGTTATAAGGTTATGCCACATAACGTTTTACTATATAACGTAATACGTATATACGTTATACGTATACGTTATACGTATATCATTATACTATATAACGTAATACGTTATAACATTATACTATGTATCGTAATACGTTATAAGGTTATGCCACATAACGTTATACTATATAACGTAATACGTTATAACATTATACTATATAACGTAATACGTTATAACATTATACTGTCTCACGTTATATTATATAACGTAATGCGTTATAACATTATGCTATATAACGTAATACGTTATAACTATATACCATACAACGTTATGCTATATAACGTAATACGTTATAACGATATACCATATAACGTTATACTATATAACTTAATGCGTTATAAGGATATGCCACATAACGTTATACTATATAACGTAATGCGTCATAACGTTATACTGTATAACGTAATGCGTTATAACGTTATAATATATAACGTAATACGTTATAAGCATATGACATATAACGTTATACTATATAACGTAATGCGTTATAACGATATACCATATAACGTCATACTATATAACGTAATGCGTTATAACGTTGTACTATATATCGTAATACGTTATAAGGATATGCCACATAACGTTATCCTATATAACGTAATGCGTTATGACGTTATACTATATAACGTAATACGTTATAACATTATACTGTCTCACGTTATATTATATAACGTAATGCGTTATAACATTATGCTATATAACGTAATACGTTATAACTATATACCATACAACGTTATGCTATATAACGTAATACGTTATAACGATATACCATATAACGTTATACTATATAACTTAATACGTTATAAGGATATGCCACATAACGTTATACTATATAATGTAATGCGTTATAACGTTACACTATATAACGTAATACGTTATAAGGATATGCCACATAACGTTATACTATATAACGTAATGCGTTATAACGTTACACTATATAACGTAATACGTTATAAGGATATGACATATAACGTTATACTATATAACGTAATGCGTTAGAACGATATACTATATAACGTTATACTATATAACATAATGCGTTATAACGTTATACTATATAACGTAATACGTTATAAGGATATGCCACATAACGTTATACTATATAACGTAATAAGTTATAAGGATATGCCACATAACGTTATACTATATAACTTAATACCTTATAACGATGTACTATATAACGTTATACTATATAACGTAATGCGTTATAACGTTATACTACATAACGTAATACGATATATGGATATGCCATATAACGTTTTACTGTATAACGTAATGCGCTATAACGTTATACTATATAATGTAATACGTTATAACGATATACCATATAACGTTATACGATATAACGTAATACGTTATAAGGATATGACATATAACGTTATACTGTATAACGTATTGCGTTATAACGTTACACTATATAACGTAATACGTTATAAGGAGATGCCACATAACGTTATACTATATAACGTAATACGTTCTAAGGATATGCCACATAACGTTATACTATATAACGTAGTACGTTATAACATTATACTATATAACGTTATACTATATAACGTAATGCGTTACAACCTTATACTATATAACGTAGTACGTTATATGGATATGCCATATAACGTTACACTATATAACGTAATGCGTTACAACCTTATACTATAGAACGTAATACGTTATAACATTATACTATGTAACGTAATACGTTATAAGGTTATACCACATAACGTTATACTATATAACGTAATACGTTATAACATTATACTATATAACGTTATATTATAAAACGTAATGCGTTATAACATTATGCTATATAACGTAATACGTTATAACGATATACCATATAACGTTATACTATATAACGTAATGCGTTATAAGGATATGCCACATAACGTTACGCTATATAACGTAATGCGTCATAACGTTATACTATATAACGTAATGCGTTATAACGTTATACTATATAACGTAATACGCTATAACGTTATGCTATATAACGTAATACGATATAACTATATACCATATAACGTTATACCATATAACGTAATGCGTTATAACCTTATACTATATAACGTAATACGTTATAACATTATACTATGTAACGTAATACGTTATAAGGTTATGCCACATAACGTTATACTATATAACGTAATACGTTATAACATTATACTATATAACGTAATGCGTTATAACGTTATACTATATATCGTAATACGTTATAAGGATATGCCACATAACGTTATACTATATAACGTAATGCGTCATAACGTTATACTGTATAACGTAATGCGTTATAACGTTATAATATATAACGTAATACGTTATAAGCATATGACATATAACGTTATACTATATAACGTAATGCGTTATAACGATATACCATATAACGTCATATTATATAACGTAATGCGTTATAACGTTGTACTATATATCGTAATACGTTATAAGGATATGCCACATAACGTTATCCTATATAACGTAATGCGTTATGACGTTATACTATATAACGTAATACGTTATAAGGATATGCCACATAACGTTATACTATATAATGTAATGCGTTATAACGTTACACTATATAACGTAATACGTTATAAGGATATGCCACATAACGTTATACTATATAACGTAATGCGTTATAACGTTACACTATATAACGTAATACGTTATAAGGATATGACATATAACGTTATACTATATAACGTAATGCGTTAGAACGATATACTATATAACGTTATACTATATAACATAATGCGTTATAACGTTATACTATATAACGTAATACGTTATAAGGATATGCCACATAACGTTATACTATATAACGTAATAAGTTATAAGGATATGCCACATAACGTTATACTATATAACTTAATACCTTATAACGATGTACTATATAACGTTATACTATATAACGTAATGCGTTATAACGTTATACTACATAACGTAATACGATATATGGATATGCCATATAACGTTTTACTGTATAACGTAATGCGCTATAACGTTATACTATATAATGTAATACGTTATAACGATATACCATATAACGTTATACGATATAACGTAATACGTTATAAGGATATGACATATAACGTTATACTGTATAACGTATTGCGTTATAACGTTACACTATATAACGTAATACGTTATAAGGAGATGCCACATAACGTTATACTATATAACGTAATACGTTCTAAGGATATGCCACATAACGTTATACTATATAACGTAGTACGTTATAACATTATACTATATAACGTTATACTATATAACGTAATGCGTTACAACCTTATACTATATAACGTAGTACGTTATATGGATATGCCATATAACGTTACACTATATAACGTAATGCGTTACAACCTTATACTATAGAACGTAATACGTTATAACATTATACTATGTAACGTAATACGTTATAAGGTTATACCACATAACGTTATACTATATAACGTAATACGTTATAACATTATACTATATAACGTTATATTATAAAACGTAATGCGTTATAACATTATGCTATATAACGTAATACGTTATAACGATATACCATATAACGTTATACTATATAACGTAATGCGTTATAAGGATATGCCACATAACGTTACGCTATATAACGTAATGCGTCATAACGTTATACTATATAACGTAATGCGTTATAACGTTATACTATATAACGTAATACGCTATAACGTTATGCTATATAACGTAATACGATATAACTATATACCATATAACGTTATACCATATAACGTAATGCGTTATAACCTTATACTATATAACGTAATACGTTATAACATTATACTATGTAACGTAATACGTTATAAGGTTATGCCACATAACGTTATACTATATAACGTAATACGTTATAACATTATACTATATAACGTAATGCGTTATAACGTTATACTATATATCGTAATACGTTATAAGGATATGCCACATAACGTTATACTATATAACGTAATGCGTTATGACGTTATACTATATATCGTCATACGTTATAAGGATATGCCACATAACGTTATACTATATAACGTAATGCGTTATAACGTTACACTATATAACGTAATACGTTATAAGGATATGACATATAACGTTATACTATATAACGTAATGCGTTATAACGTTATACTATATAACGTTATACCATATAACGTAATGCGTTATAACGTTATACTATATAACGTAATACGATATATGGACATGCCATATAACGTTATACTATATAACGTAATGCGTTATAACGTTATTCTATATAACGTAATACGTTATAACGATATACCATATAACGTTATACTATATAACGTTATGCGTTATAACGTTATAGTATATAACGTAATGCGTTATAACCTTATACTATATAACTTAATACGTTATATGGATATGCCACATAACGTTATACTATATAACGCAATACGTTATAACATTATACTATGTAACGTAATACGTTATAAGGTTATGCCACATAACGTTTTACTATATAACGTAATACGTTATATCATTATACTATATAACGTAATACGTTATAACATTATACTATGTAACGTAATACGTTATAAGGTTATGCCACATAACGTTATACTATATAACGTAATACGTTATAACATTATACTATATAACGTAATACGTTATAACATTATACTGTCTCACGTTATATTATATAACGTAATGCGTTATAACATTATGCTATATAACGTAATACGTTATAACTATATACCATACAACGTTATGCTATATAACGTAATACGTTATAACGATATACAATATAACGTTATACTATATAACTTAATGCGTTATAAGGATATGCCACATAACGTTATACTATATAACGTAATGCGTCATAACGTTATACTGTATAACGTAATGCGTTATAACGGTATAATATATAACGTAATACGTTATAAGCATATGACATATAACGTTATACTATATAACGTAATGCGTTATAACGATATACCATATAACGTCATACTATATAACGTAATGCGTTATAACGTTGTACTATATATCGTAATACGTTATAAGGATATGCCACATAACGTTATCCTATATAACGTAATGCGTTATGACGTTATACTATATAACGTAATACGTTATAAGGATATGCCAGATAACGTTATACTATATAATGTAATGCGTTATAACGTTACACTATATAACGTTATACTATATAACATAATGCGTTATAACGTTATACTATATAACGTAATACGTCATAAGGATATGCCACATAACGTTATACTATATAACGTAATAAGTTATAAGGATATGCCACATAACGTTATACTATATAACTTAATACCTTATAACGATGTACTATATAACGTTATACTATATAACGTAATGCGTTATAACGTTATACTACATAACGTAATACGATATATGGATATGCCATATAACGTTTTACTGTATAACGTAATGCGCTATAACGTTATACTATATAATGTAATACGTTATAACGATATACCATATAACGTTATACGATATAACGTAATACGTTATAAGGATATGACATATAACGTTATACTGTATAACGTATTGCGTTATAACGTTACACTATATAACGTAATACGTTATAAGGAGATGCCACATAACGTTATACTATATAACGTAATACGTTATAACATTATACTATATAACGTAATGCGTTATAACGTTATACTATATATCGTAATACGTTATAAGGATATGCCACATAACGTTATACTATATAACGTAATGCGTTATGACGTTATACTATATATCGTAATACGTTATAAGGATATGCCACATAACGTTATACTATATAACGTAATGCGTTATAACGTTACACTATATAACGTAATACGTTATAAGGATATGACATATAACGTTATACTATATAACGTAATGCGTTATAACGTTATACTATATAACGTTATACCATATAACGTAATGCGTTATAACGTTATACTATATAACGTAATACGATATATGAACATGCCATATAACGTTATACTATATAACGTAATGCGTTATAACGTTATTCTATATAACGTAATACGTTATAACGATATACCATATAACGTTATACTATATAACGTTATGCGTTATAACGTTATAGTATATAACGTAATGCGTTATAACCTTATACTATATAACGTAATACGTTATATGGATATGCCACATAACGTTATAATATATAACGCAATACGTTATAACATTATACTATGTAACGTAATACGTTATAAGGTTATGCCACATAACGTTTTACTATATAACGTAATACGTTATATCATTATACTATATAACGTAATACGTTATAACATTATACTATGTAACGTAATACGTTATAAGGTTATGCCACATAACGTTATACTATATAACGTAATACGTTATAACATTATACTATATAACGTAATACGTTATAACATTATACTGTCTCACGTTATATTATATAATGTAATGCGTTATAACATTATGCTATATAACGTAATACGTTATATCTATATACCATACAACGTTATGCTATATAACGTAATACGTTATAACGATATACCATATAACGTTATACTATATAACTTAATGCGTTATAAGGATATGCCACATAACGTTATACTATATAACGTAATGCGTCATAACGTTATACTGTATAACGTAATGCGTTATAACGTTATAATATATAACGTAATACGTTATAAGCATATGACATATAACGTTATACTATATAACGTAATGCGTTATAACGATATACCATATAACGTCATACTATATAACGTAATGCGTTATAACGTTGTACTATATATCGTAATACGTTATAAGGATATGCCACATAACGTTATCCTATATAACGTAATGCGTTATGACGTTATACTATATAACGTAATACGTTATAAGGATATGCCACATAACGTTATACTATATAATGTAATGCGTTATAACGTTACACTATATAACGTTATACTATATAACATAATGCGTTATAACGTTATACTATATAACGTAATACGTTATAAGGATATGCCACATAACGTTATACTATATAACGTAATAAGTTATAAGGATATGCCACATAACGTTATACTATATAACTTAATACCTTATAACGATGTACTATATAACGTTATACTATATAACGTAATGCGTTATAACGTTATACTACATAACGTAATACGATATATGGATATGCCATATAACGTTTTACTGTATAACGTAATGCGCTATAACGTTATACTATATAATGTAATACGTTATAACGATATACCATATAACGTTATACGATATAACGTAATACGTTATAAGGATATGACATATAACGTTATACTGTATAACGTATTGCGTTATAACGTTACACTATATAACGTAATACGTTATAAGGAGATGCCACATAACGTTATACTATATAACGTAATACGTTATAAGGATATGCCACATATCGTTATACTACATAACGTAATGCGTTATAACATTATACTATATAACGTAATGCGTTATAACGTTACACTATATAACGTAATACGTTATAAGGATATGCCACATAACGTTATACTATTTATCGTAATACGTTATAAGGATATGCCACATAACGTTATACTATTTATCGTAATGCGTTATAACGTTACACTATATAACGTTATACTATATAACATAATGCGTTATAACGTTATACTATATAACGTAATACGTCATAAGGATATGCCACATAACGTTATACTATATAACGTAATAAGTTATAAGGATATGCCACATAACGTTATACTATATAACTTAATACCTTATAACGATGTACTATATAACGTTATACTATATAACGTAATGCGTTATAACGTTATACTACATAACGTAATACGATATATGGATATGCCATATAACGTTTTACTGTATAACGTAATGCGCTATAACGTTATACTATATAATGTAATACGTTATAACGATATACCATATAACGTTATACGATATCACGTAATACGTTATAAGGATATGACATATAACGTTATACTGTATAACGTATTGCGTTATAACGTTACACTATATAACGTAATACGTTATAAGGAGATGCCACATAACGTTATACTATATAACGTAATACGTTATAACATTATACTATATAACGTAATGCGTTATAACGTTATACTATATATCGTAATACGTTATAAGGATATGCCACATAACGTTATACTATATAACGTAATGCGTTATGACGTTATACTATATATCGTAATACGTTATAAGGATATGCCACATAACGTTATACTATATAACGTAATGCGTTATAACGTTACACTATATAACGTAATACGTTATAAGGATATGACATATAACGTTATACTATATAACGTAATGCGTTATAACGTTATACTATATAACGTTATACCATATAACGTAATGCGTTATAACGTTATACTATATAACGTAATACGATATATGAACATGCCATATAACGTTATACTATATAACGTAATGCGTTATAACGTTATTCTATATAACGTAATACGTTATAACGATATACCATATAACGTTATACTATATAACGTTATGCGTTATAACGTTATAGTATATAACGTAATGCGTTATAACCTTATACTATATAACGTAATACGTTATATGGATATGCCACATAACGTTATAATATATAACGCAATACGTTATAACATTATACTATGTAACGTAATACGTTATAAGGTTATGCCACATAACGTTTTACTATATAACGTAATACGTTATATCATTATACTATATAACGTAATACGTTATAACATTATACTATGTAACGTAATACGTTATAAGGTTATGCCACATAACGTTATACTATATAACGTAATACGTTATAACATTATACTATATAACGTAATACGTTATAACATTATACTGTCTCACGTTATATTATATAATGTAATGCGTTATAACATTATGCTATATAACGTAATACGTTATAACTATATACCATACAACGTTATGCTATATAACGTAATACGTTATAACGATATACCATATAACGTTATACTATATAACTTAATGCGTTATAAGGATATGCCACATAACGTTATACTATATAACGTAATGCGTCATAACGTTATACTGTATAACGTAATGCGTTATAACGTTATAATATATAACGTAATACGTTATAAGCATATGACATATAACGTTATACTATATAACGTAATGCGTTATAACGATATACCATATAACGTCATACTATATAACGTAATGCGTTATAACGTTGTACTATATATCGTAATACGTTATAAGGATATGCCACATAACGTTATCCTATATAACGTAATGCGTTATGACGTTATACTATATAACGTAATACGTTATAAGGATATGCCACATAACGTTATACTATATAATGTAATGCGTTATAACGTTACACTATATAACGTTATACTATATAACATAATGCGTTATAACGTTATACTATATAACGTAATACGTTATAAGGATATGCCACATAACGTTATACTATATAACGTAATAAGTTATAAGGATATGCCACATAACGTTATACTATATAACTTAATACCTTATAACGATGTACTATATAACGTTATACTATATAACGTAATGCGTTATAACGTTATACTACATAACGTAATACGATATATGGATATGCCATATAACGTTTTACTGTATAACGTAATGCGCTATAACGTTATACTATATAATGTAATACGTTATAACGATATACCATATAACGTTATACGATATAACGTAATACGTTATAAGGATATGACATATAACGTTATACTGTATAACGTATTGCGTTATAACGTTACACTATATAACGTAATACGTTATAAGGAGATGCCACATAACGTTATACTATATAACGTAATACGTTATAAGGATATGCCACATATCGTTATACTACATAACGTAATGCGTTATAACATTATACTATATAACGTAATGCGTTATAACGTTACACTATATAACGTAATACGTTATAAGGATATGCCACATAACGTTATACTATTTATCGTAATACGTTATAAGGATATGCCACATAACGTTATACTATTTATCGTAATGCGTTATAAGGATATACTATATAACGTTATACTATATAACGTAATGCGTTATAACGTTATACTATATAACGTAATACGCTATAAGGATATGACATATAACGTTATACTATATAACGTAATGCGTTATAACGTTATACTATATAACGTAATACGATATATGGATATGCCATATAACGTTATACTGTATAACGTAATGCGCTATAATGTTATACTATATAATGTAATACGTTATAACGATATACCATATAACGTTATACTATATAACGTAATGCGTTATAACGTTATACTATATATCGTAACACGTTATAAGGATATATAACATATAACGTTATACTATATAACGTTATACTATATAACGTAATGCGTAATAACGTTATTCTATATAACGTAATACGTTATAATGATATGACATATAACGTTATACTATATAACGTAATGCGTTATAACGTTATACTATATCACGTAATATGTTATAAGGATATGCCACATATCGTTATACTACATAACGTAATGCGTTATAACATTATACTATATAACGTAATGCGTTATAACGTTACACTATATAACGTAATACGTTATAAGGATATGCCACATAACGTTAGAATATATAACGTAATACGTTATAACATTATACTATATAACGTAATACGTTATAACGATATACCATATAACGTTATACTATATAACGTAATACGTTCTAAGGATATGCCACATAACGTTATACTATATAACGTAGTACGTTATAACATTATACTATATAACGTTATACTATATAACGTAATGCGTTACAACCTTATACTATATAACGTAGTACGTTATATGGATATGCCATATAACGTTACACTATATAACGTAATGCGTTACAACCTTATACTATAGAACGTAATACGTTATAACATTATACTATGTAACGTAATACGTTATAAGGTTATACCACATAACGTTATACTATATAACGTAATACGTTATAACATTATACTATATAACGTTATATTATAAAACGTAATGCGTTATAACATTATGCTATATAACGTAATACGTTATAACGATATACCATATAACGTTATACTATATAACGTAATGCGTTATAAGGATATGCCACATAACGTTACGCTATATAACGTAATGCGTCATAACGTTATACTATATAACGTAATGCGTTATAACGTTATACTATATAACGTAATACGCTATAACGTTATGCTATATAACGTAATACGATATAACTATATACCATATAACGTTATACCATATAACGTAATGCGTTATAACCTTATACTATATAACGTAATACGTTATAACATTATACTATGTAACGTAATACGTTATAAGGTTATGCCACATAACGTTATACTATATAACGTAATACGTTATAACATTATACTATATAACGTAATGCGTTATAACGTTATACTATATATCGTAATACGTTATAAGGATATGCCACATAACGTTATACTATATAACGTAATGCGTCATAACGTTATACTGTATAACGTAATGCGTTATAACGTTATAATATATAACGTAATACGTTATAAGCATATGACATATAACGTTATACTATATAACGTAATGCGTTATAACGATATACCATATAACGTCATATTATATAACGTAATGCGTTATAACGTTGTACTATATATCGTAATACGTTATAAGGATATGCCACATAACGTTATCCTATATAACGTAATGCGTTATGACGTTATACTATATAACGTAATACGTTATAAGGATATGCCACATAACGTTATACTATATAATGTAATGCGTTATAACGTTACACTATATAACGTAATACGTTATAAGGATATGCCACATAACGTTATACTATATAACGTAATGCGTTATAACGTTACACTATATAACGTAATACGTTATAAGGATATGACATATAACGTTATACTATATAACGTAATGCGTTAGAACGATATACTATATAACGTTATACTATATAACATAATGCGTTATAACGTTATACTATATAACGTAATACGTTATAAGGATATGCCACATAACGTTATACTATATAACGTAATAAGTTATAAGGATATGCCACATAACGTTATACTATATAACTTAATACCTTATAACGATGTACTATATAACGTTATACTATATAACGTAATGCGTTATAACGTTATACTACAAAACGTAATACGATATATGGATATGCCATATAACGTTTTACTGTATAACGTAATGCGCTATAACGTTATACTATATAATGTAATACGTTATAACGATATACCATATAACGTTATACGATATAACGTAATACGTTATAAGGATATGACATATAACGTTATACTGTATAACGTATTGCGTTATAACGTTACACTATATAACGTAATACGTTATAAGGAGATGCCACATAACGTTATACTATATAACGTAATACGTTCTAAGGATATGCCACATAACGTTATACTATATAACGTAGTACGTTATAACATTATACTATATAACGTTATACTATATAACGTAATGCGTTACAACCTTATACTATATAACGTAGTACGTTATATGGATATGCCATATAACGTTACACTATATAACGTAATGCGTTACAACCTTATACTATAGAACGTAATACGTTATAACATTATACTATGTAACGTAATACGTTATAAGGTTATACCACATAACGTTATACTATATAACGTAATACGTTATAACATTATACTATATAACGTTATATTATAAAACGTAATGCGTTATAACATTATGCTATATAACGTAATACGTTATAACGATATACCATATAACGTTATACTATATAACGTAATGCGTTATAAGGATATGCCACATAACGTTACGCTATATAACGTAATGCGTCATAACGTTATACTATATAACGTAATGCGTTATAACGTTATACTATATAACGTAATACGCTATAACGTTATGCTATATAACGTAATACGATATAACTATATACCATATAACGTTATACCATATAACGTAATGCGTTATAACCTTATACTATATAACGTAATACGTTATAACATTATACTATGTAACGTAATACGTTATAAGGTTATGCCACATAACGTTATACTATATAACGTAATACGTTATAACATTATACTATATAACGTAATGCGTTATAACGTTATACTATATATCGTAATACGTTATAAGGATATGCCACATAACGTTATACTATATAACGTAATGCGTTATGACGTTATACTATATATCGTCATACGTTATAAGGATATGCCACATAACGTTATACTATATAACGTAATGCGTTATAACGTTACACTATATAACGTAATACGTTATAAGGATATGACATATAACGTTATACTATATAACGTAATGCGTTATAACGTTATACTATATAACGTTATACCATATAACGTAATGCGTTATAACGTTATACTATATAACGTAATACGATATATGGACATGCCATATAACGTTATACTATATAACGTAATGCGTTATAACGTTATTCTATATAACGTAATACGTTATAACGATATACCATATAACGTTATACTATATAACGTTATGCGTTATAACGTTATAGTATATAACGTAATGCGTTATAACCTTATACTATATAACGTAATACGTTATATGGATATGCCACATAACGTTATACTATATAACGCAATACGTTATAACATTATACTATGTAACGTAATACGTTATAAGGTTATGCCACATAACGTTATACTATATAACGTAATACGTTATAACATTATACTATATAACGTAATACGTTATAACATTATACTGTCTCACGTTATATTATATAACGTAATGCGTTATAACATTATGCTATATAACGTAATACGTTATAACTATATACCATACAACGTTATGCTATATAACGTAATACGTTATAACGATATACCATATAACGTTATACTATATAACTTAATGCGTTATAAGGATATGCCACATAACGTTATACTATATAACGTAATGCGTCATAACGTTATACTGTATAACGTAATGCGTTATAACGGTATAATATATAACGTAATACGTTATAAGCATATGACATATAACGTTATACTATATAACGTAATGCGTTATAACGATATACCATATAACGTCATACTATATAACGTAATGCGTTATAACGTTGTACTATATATCGTAATACGTTATAAGGATATGCCACATAACGTTATCCTATATAACGTAATGCGTTATGACGTTATACTATATAACGTAATACGTTATAAGGATATGCCAGATAACGTTATACTATATAATGTAATGCGTTATAACGTTACACTATATAACGTTATACTATATAACATAATGCGTTATAACGTTATACTATATAACGTAATACGTCATAAGGATATGCCACATAACGTTATACTATATAACGTAATAAGTTATAAGGATATGCCACATAACGTTATACTATATAACTTAATACCTTATAACGATGTACTATATAACGTTATACTATATAACGTAATGCGTTATAACGTTATACTACATAACGTAATACGATATATGGATATGCCATATAACGTTTTACTGTATAACGTAATGCGCTATAACGTTATACTATATAATGTAATACGTTATAACGATATACCATATAACGTTATACGATATAACGTAATACGTTATAAGGATATGACATATAACGTTATACTGTATAACGTATTGCGTTATAACGTTACACTATATAACGTAATACGTTATAAGGAGATGCCACATAACGTTATACTATATAACGTAATACGTTATAACATTATACTATATAACGTAATGCGTTATAACGTTATACTATATATCGTAATACGTTATAAGGATATGCCACATAACGTTATACTATATAACGTAATGCGTCATGACGTTATACTATATATCGTAATACGTTATAAGGATATGCCACATAACGTTATACTATATAACGTAATGCGTTATAACGTTACACTATATAACGTAATACGTTATAAGGATATGACATATAACGTTATACTATATAACGTAATGCGTTATAACGTTATACTATATAACGTTATACCATATAACGTAATGCGTTATAACGTTATACTATATAACGTAATACGATATATGAACATGCCATATAACGTTATACTATATAACGTAATGCGTTATAACGTTATTCTATATAACGTAATACGTTATAACGATATACCATATAACGTTATACTATATAACGTTATGCGTTATAACGTTATAGTATATAACGTAATGCGTTATAACCTTATACTATATAACGTAATACGTTATATGGATATGCCACATAACGTTATAATATATAACGCAATACGTTATAACATTATACTATGTAACGTAATACGTTATAAGGTTATGCCACATAACGTTTTACTATATAACGTAATACGTTATATCATTATACTATATAACGTAATACGTTATAACATTATACTATGTAACGTAATACGTTATAAGGTTATGCCACATAACGTTATACTATATAACGTAATACGTTATAACATTATACTATATAACGTAATACGTTATAACATTATACTGTCTCACGTTATATTATATAACGTAATGCGTTATAACATTATGCTATATAACGTAATACGTTATAACTATATACCATACAACGTTATGCTATATAACGTAATACGTTATAACGATATACCATATAACGTTATACTATATAACTTAATGCGTTATAAGGATATGCCACATAACGTTATACTATATAACGTAATGCGTCATAACGTTATACTGTATAACGTAATGCGTTATAACGGTATAATATATAACGTAATACGTTATAAGCATATGACATATAACGTTATACTATATAACGTAATGCGTTATAACGATATACCATATAACGTCATACGATATAACGTAATGCGTTATAACGTTGTACTATATATCGTAATACGTTATAAGGATATGCCACATAACGTTATCCTATATAACGTAATGCGTTATGACGTTATACTATATAACGTAATACGTTATAAGGATATGCCAGATAACGTTATACTATATAATGTAATGCGTTATAACGTTACACTATATAACGTTATACTATATAACATAATGCGTTATAACGTTATACTATATAACGTAATACGTCATAAGGATATGCCACATAACGTTATACTATATAACGTAATAAGTTATAAGGATATGCCACATAACGTTATACTATATAACTTAATACCTTATAACGATGTACTATATAACGTTATACTATATAACGTAATGCGTTATAACGTTATACTACATAACGTAATACGATATATGGATATGCCATATAACGTTTTACTGTATAACGTAATGCGCTATAACGTTATACTATATAATGTAATACGTTATAACGATATACCATATAACGTTATACGATATAACGTAATACGTTATAAGGATATGACATATAACGTTATACTGTATAACGTATTGCGTTATAACGTTACACTATATAACGTAATACGTTATAAGGAGATGCCACATAACGTTATACTATATAACGTAATACGTTATAACATTATACTATATAACGTAATGCGTTATAACGTTATACTATATATCGTAATACGTTATAAGGATATGCCACATAACGTTATACTATATAACGTAATGCGTCATGACGTTATACTATATATCGTAATACGTTATAAGGATATGCCACATAACGTTATACTATATAACGTAATGCGTTATAACGTTACACTATATAACGTAATACGTTATAAGGATATGACATATAACGTTATACTATATAACGTAATGCGTTATAACGTTATACTATATAACGTTATACCATATAACGTAATGCGTTATAACGTTATACTATATAACGTAATACGATATATGAACATGCCATATAACGTTATACTATATAACGTAATGCGTTATAACGTTATTCTATATAACGTAATACGTTATAACGATATACCATATAACGTTATACTATATAACGTTATGCGTTATAACGTTATAGTATATAACGTAATGCGTTATAACCTTATACTATATAACGTAATACGTTATATGGATATGCCACATAACGTTATAATATATAACGCAATACGTTATAACATTATACTATGTAACGTAATACGTTATAAGGTTATGCCACATAACGTTTTACTATATAACGTAATACGTTATATCATTATACTATATAACGTAATACGTTATAACATTATACTATGTAACGTAATACGTTATAAGGTTATGCCACATAACGTTATACTATATAACGTAATACGTTATAACATTATACTATATAACGTAATACGTTATAACATTATACTGTCTCACGTTATATTATATAATGTAATGCGTTATAACATTATGCTATATAACGTAATACGTTATAACTATATACCATACAACGTTATGCTATATAACGTAATACGTTATAACGATATACCATATAACGTTATACTATATAACTTAATGCGTTATAAGGATATGCCACATAACGTTATACTATATAACGTAATGCGTCATAACGTTATACTGTATAACGTAATGCGTTATAACGTTATAATATATAACGTAATACGTTATAAGCATATGACATATAACGTTATACTATATAACGTAATGCGTTATAACGATATACCATATAACGTCATACTATATAACGTAATGCGTTATAACGTTGTACTATATATCGTAATACGTTATAAGGATATGCCACATAACGTTATCCTATATAACGTAATGCGTTATGACGTTATACTATATAACGTAATACGTTATAAGGATATGCCACATAACGTTATACTATATAATGTAATGCGTTATAACGTTACACTATATAACGTTATACTATATAACATAATGCGTTATAACGTTATACTATATAACGTAATACGTTATAAGGATATGCCACATAACGTTATACTATATAACGTAATAAGTTATAAGGATATGCCACATAACGTTATACTATATAACTTAATACCTTATAACGATGTACTATATAACGTTATACTATATAACGTAATGCGTTATAACGTTATACTACATAACGTAATACGATATATGGATATGCCATATAACGTTTTACTGTATAACGTAATGCGCTATAACGTTATACTATATAATGTAATACGTTATAACGATATACCATATAACGTTATACGATATAACGTAATACGTTATAAGGATATGACATATAACGTTATACTGTATAACGTATTGCGTTATAACGTTACACTATATAACGTAATACGTTATAAGGAGATGCCACATAACGTTATACTATATAACGTAATACGTTATAAGGATATGCCACATATCGTTATACTACATAACGTAATGCGTTATAACATTATACTATATAACGTAATGCGTTATAACGTTACACTATATAACGTAATACGTTATAAGGATATGCCACATAACGTTATACTATTTATCGTAATACGTTATAAGGATATGCCACATAACGTTATACTATTTATCGTAATGCGTTATAAGGATATACTATATAACGTTATACTATATAACGTAATGCGTTATAACGTTATACTATATAACGTAATACGCTATAAGGATATGACATATAACGTTATACTATATAACGTAATGCGTTATAACGTTATACTATATAACGTAATACGATATATGGATATGCCATATAACGTTATACTGTATAACGTAATGCGCTATAATGTTATACTATATAATGTAATACGTTATAGCGATATACCATATAACGTTATACTATATAACGTAATGCGTTATAACGTTATACTATATATCGTAACACGTTATAAGGATATATAACATATAACGTTATACTATATAACGTTATACTATATAACGTAATGCGTAATAACGTTATTCTATATAACGTAATACGTTATAATGATATGACATATAACGTTATACTATATAACGTAATGCGTTATAACGTTATACTATATCACGTAATACGTTATAAGGATATGCCACATATCGTTATACTACATAACGTAATGCGTTATAACATTATACTATATAACGTAATACGTTATAACGATATACCATATAACGTTATACTATATAACGTAATGCGTTATAACGTTATACTATATAACGTAATGCGTTATAAGGATATGCCACATAACGTTATACTATATAACGTAATACGTTATAACATTATACTATATAACGTAATACGTTATAACGATATACCATATAACGTTATACTACATAACGTAATGCGTTATAACGTTATACTATATAACGTAATGCGTTATAAGGATATGACATGTAACGTTATACTATATAACGTAATGCGTTATAACGTTATTCTATATAACGTAATACGTTATAGGGATATACCATATAACGTTATACTATATAACGTAATGCGTTATAAGGATATACTATATAACGTTATACTATATAACGTAATGCGTTATAACGTTATACTATATAACGTAATACGTTATAAGGATATGCCACATAACGTTATACTATATAACGTAATGCGTTATAACATTATACTATGTAACGTAATACGTTATAACGATATACCATATAACGTTATACTACATAACGTAATGCGTTATAACGGTATACGATATAACGTAATACGTTATAAGGATATGACATATAACGTTATACTTTATAACGTATTGCGTTATAACGTTACACTATATAACGTAATACGTTATAAGGATATGCCACATAACGTTACACTATATAACGTAATACGTTATAACATTATACTATATAACGTAATACGTTATAACGATATACCATATAACGTTATACTATATAACGTAATGCGTTATAACGTTATACTATATAACGTAATACGTTATAAGGATATGACATATAACGTTATACTATATAACGTAATGCGTTATAACATGACACTATATAACGTAATACGTTATAAGGATATGCCACATAACGTTACACTATATAACGTAATACGTTATAACATTATACTATATAACGTAATACGTTATAACGATATACCATATAACGTTATACTATATAACGTAATGCGTTATAACGTTATACTATATAACGTAATGCGTTATAAGGATATGCCACATAACGTTATACTATATAACGTAATACGTTATAACATTATACTATATAACGTAATACGTTATAACGATATACCATATAACGTTATACTATATAACGTAATGCGTTATAACGTTATACTATATAACGTAATGCGTTATAAGGATATGACATGTAACGTTATACTATATAACGTAATGCGTTATAACGTTATTCTATATAACGTAATACGTTATAGGGATATACCATATAACGTTATACTATATAACGTAATGCGTTATAAGGATATACTATATAACGTTATACTATATAACGTAATGCGTTATAACGTTATACTATATAACGTAATACGTTATAAGGATATGCCACATAACGTTATACTATATAACGTAATGCGTTATAACATTATACTATGTAACGTAATACGTTATAACGATATACCATATAACGTTATACTACATAACGTAATGCGTTATAACGGTATACGATATAACGTAATACGTTATAAGGATATGACATATAACGTTATACTTTATAACGTATTGCGTTATAACGTTACACTATATAACGTAATACGTTATAAGGATATGCCACATAACGTTATACTATATAACGTAATACGTTCTAAGGAAATGCCACATAACGTTATACTATATAACGTAATACGTTATAACGATATACTATATAACGTTATACTATATAACGTAATGCGTTATAAGGATATACTATATAACGTTATACTATATAACGTAATGCGTTATAACGTTATGCTATATATCGTAATACGCTATAGGGATATGACATATAACGTTATACTATATAACGTAATGCGTTATAAGGATATGCCACATAACGTTATACTATATAACGTAATGCGTTATAACGTTACACTATATAACGTAATACGTTATAAGGATATGACATATAACGTAATACGATATAACTATATACCATATAACGTTATGCTATATAACGTAATGCGTTATAACGTTGTACTATATAACGTAATACGATATATGGATATGCCATATAACGTTATACTGTATAACGTAATGCGCTATAATGTTATACTATATAATGTAATATGTTATAACGATATACCATATAACGTTATACTATATAACGTAATGCGTTATAACGTTAGACTATGTAACGTAATGCGTTATAAGGATATGCTATATAACGTTATACTATATAACGTAATGCGTTATAACGTTATACTATATAACGTAATACGTTATACGGATATGCCACATAACGTTATACTATATATCGTAATACGTTATAACGATATACTATATAACGTTATACTATATAACGTAATGCGTTATAACGTTATACTATATAACGTAATACGATATATGGATATACCATATAACGTTATACTGTATAACGTAATGTGCTATAATGTTATACTATATAATGTAATACGTTATAACAATACACCATATAACGTTATACTATATAACGTAATGCGTTATAACGTTATACTATATATCGTAATACGTTATAAGGATATGACATATAACGTTATACTATATAACGTAATGCGTTATAACGTTACACTATATAACGTAATACGTTATAAGGTTATGACATACAACGTTGTACTATATAACGTAATGCGTTATAACGTTATACTATATCACGTAATACGTTATAAGGATATGCCACATATCGTTATACTACATAACCTAATGCGTTATAACATTATACTATATAACGTAATGCGTTATAACGTTATACTATATAAAGTAATACGTTATAAGGATATGCCACATAACGTTATACTATATAACGTAATACGTTATAACATTATACTATATAACGTAATACGTTATAACGATATACCATATAACGTTGTACTATATAACGTAATGCGTTATTACGTTATACTATATAACGTAATGTGTTATAAGGATATACTATATAACGTAATCCGATATATGGATATGCCATATAACGTTATACTGTATATCGTAATGCGCTATAACGTTATACTATATAACGTAATACGTTATATGGATATGCCATATAACGTTATACCATATAACGTAATGCGTTATAACGTTATACTATATAACGTAATACGTTATAAGGATATGACATATAACGTTATACTATATAACGTAATACGTAAGGAGGATATGCCACATAACGTTATACTATATACCGTAATACGTTATAACGATATACTATATAACGTTATACTATATAACGTAATGCGTTATAACGTTATACTATATAACGTAATGGGTTATAACGTTATACTATATAACGTAATCCGATATATGGATATGCCATATAACGTTATACTGTATATCGTAATGCGCTATAACGTTATACTATATAACGTAATACGTTATATGGATATGCCATATAACGTTATACCATATAACGTAACGCGTTATAACCTTATACTATATAACGTAATACGTTATATGTATATGCAATATAACGTTATACTATATAACTTAATGCGTTATACCCTTATACTATATAACGTAATACGTTATATGGATATGCCACATAACGTTATACTATATATCGTAATACGTTATAACATTATACTATGTAACGTAATACGTTATAAGGTTATGCCACATAACGTAATACTATATAACGTAATACGTTATATCATAATATTGTATAACGTAATGCTTTATAACATTATGCTATGTAACGTAATACGTTATAACGATATACCATATAACGTTACACTATATAACGTAATACGTTATAAGGATATGCCACATAACGTTATACTATATAACGTAATGCGTTATAAGGATATGACATATAACGTTATACTATATAACGTAATGCGTTATAACGTTACACTATATAACGTAATACGTTATGAGGTGATGCCACATAACGTTATACTATATAACGTAATACGTTATAACATTATACTATATAACGTAATACGTTATAACGATATACCATATAACGTTATGCTATATAACGTAATGCGTTATAACGTTATACTATATAACGTAATGCGTTATAAGGATATGACATATAACGTTATACTATGTAACGTAATGCGTTATAACGTTATACTATATAACGTAATACGTTATAACATTATACTATATAACGTAATACGCTATAACGATATGCCACATATCGTTATACTATATAACGTAATGCGTTATAACATTATACTATATAACGTAATACGTTATATGGATATGCAATATAGCGTTATACTATATAACGTAATGCGTTATAACATTATACTATATAACGTAGTACGTTATATGGATATGACATATAACGTTATTCTATATAACGTAATGCGATATAACGTTATACTATATAACGTAATACGTTATAACGATATGCTATATAACGTTATACTATATAACGTAATGCGTTATAACGTTATACTATATAACGTAATACGTTATAACCATTGCTATATATCGTTATACTATATAACGTAATGCGTTATAACGTTATACTATATAACGTAATACGTTATAAGGATATGACATATAACGTTATTCTATATAACGTAATGCGTTATAACGTTATACTATATAACGTAATACGTTATAAGGATATGCCACATATCGTTATACTATATAACGTAATGCGTTATAACATTATACTATATAACGTAATACGTTATATGGATATGCAATATAGCGTTATACCATATAACGTAATGCGTTATAACGTTACACTATATAACGTAATACGTTATAAGGATATGCCACATATCGTTATACGATATAACGTAATGCGTTATAACATTATACTATATAACCTAATACGTTATATGGATATGCAATATAACGTTATACCATATAACGTAATACGTTATAACGATATACTATATAACGTTATACTATATAACGTAATGCGTTATAACGTTATACTACATAACGTAATACGTTATAAGGATATGACATATAACGTTATACTATATAACATAATGCGTTATAACGTTATACTATTTAACATAATACGTTATAAGGATATGCCACATAACGTTATACTATATAACGTAATGAGTTATAACGTTACACTATATAACGTAATACGTTATAAGGATATGCCACATAACGTTATACTATATAACGTAATGCGTTATAAGGATATGACATATAACGTTATACTATATAACGTAATGCGTTATAACGTTACACTATATAACGTAATACGTTATGAGGTGATGCCACATAACGTTATACTACATAACGTAATGCGTTATAACATTATATTATATAACGTTATACTGTATAACGAAATGCGTTATAACGTTATACTATGTAACGTAATACGTTATATGGATATGCCACATAACGTTATAGTATATAATGTAATACGTTATAACCTTATACTATATAACGTAATACGTTATATGGATATGCAAGATAACGTTATACTATATAACGTAATGCGATATAACCTTATACTATATAACGTAATACGTTATATGGATATGCCACATAACGTTATAGTATATAACGTAATACGTTATAACGATATACTATATAACGTTATACTGTATAACATAATGCGTTATAACGTTATACTATGTAACGTAATACGTTATATGGATATGCCACATAACGTTATAGTATATAACGTAATACGTTATAACCTTATACTATATAACGTAATACGTTATATGGATATGCAATATAACGTTATACTATATAACGTAATGCGATATAACCTTATACTATATAACGTAATACGTTATATGGATATGCCACATAACGTTATAGTATATAACGTAATACGTTATAACGATATACTATATAACGTTATACTGTATAACGTAATGCGTTATAACGTTATACTATATAACGTAATACGTTATAAGGATATGACATATAACGTTATACTGTATATCGTAATGCACTACAACGTTGTACTATATAACGTAATACGTTATAACGATATACCATATAACGTTATACTATATAACGTAATGCGTTATAACGTTATACTGTATAACGTAATACGTTATAAGGATATGACATATAACGTTATACTATATAACGTAATGCGTTATAACGTTATACTGTATAACGTAATACGTTATAAGGATATGACATATAACGTTATACTATATAACGTAATACGTTATAAGGTTATGCCACATAACGTTATACTATATAACGTAATACGTTATAAGGATATGCCACATAACGTTATAGTATATAACGTAATACGTTATAACGATATACTATATAACGTTATACTATATAACGTAATGCGTTATAACGTTATACTATATAACGTAATACTTTACAAGGATATGACATATAACGTTATACTATATAACGTAATGCGTTATAACGTTATACTATATAACGCAATACGTTATATGGATATGCCATATAACGTTATACCATATAACGTAATGCGTTATAACCTTATACTATATAACGTAATACGTTATATGGATATGCAATATAACGTTATACTATATAACGTAATGCGATATAACCTTATACTATATAACGTAATACGTTATATGTATATGCCACATAACGTTATACTATATATCGTAATACGTTATAACATTATACTACGTAACGTAATACGTTATATGTATATGCCACATAACGTTATACTATATATCGTAATACGTTATAACATTATACTACGTAACGTAATACGTTATAAGGTTATGCCACATAACGTAATACTATGTAACGTAATACGTTATATCATTATATTATATAACGTAATGCGTTATAACATTATGCTATGTAACGTAATACGTTATAACTATATACCATATAACGTTATACTATATAACGTAATACGTTATAACGATATACCATATAACGTTATACTATATAACGTAATGCGCTATAACGTTATACTATATAATGTAATACGTTATAACGATATACCATATAACGTTATACAATATAACGCAATGCGTTATTACGTTATACTATATAACGTAGTACGTTATAAGGATATGACATATAACGTTATACTATATAACGTAATGAGTTATAACGTTACACTAAATAACGTAATACTTTAAAAGGATATGCCACATAACGTTATACTATATAACGTAATACGTATAAGGACATGCCACATAAAGTTATACTATATAACGTAATACGTTATAACGATATACTATATATCGTTATACTATATAACGTAATGCGCTATAACGATATACTATATAAAGTTATACTCTATAACGTAATGCGTTATTACGTTATACTATATAACGTAGTACGTTATAAGGATATGACATATAACGTTATACTATATAACGTAATGAGTTATAACGTTACACTATATAACGTAATACGTTATAAGGTTATTCCACATAACGTTATACTATATAACGTATTGCGTTATAACATTATACTATATAACGTTATACTGTATAACGTAATGCGTTATAACGTTATACTATATAACGTAACGTTATAAGAATATGACATATAACGTTATACTATATAACGTAATGCGTTATAACGTTATACTATATAACGTAATGCGTTATAACGTTACACTATATAACGTAATACGTTATAAGGATATGCCACATAACGTTATACTATATAACGTAATATGTTATAAGGACATGCCACATAAAGTTATACTATATAACGTAATACGTTATAACGATATACTATATATCGTTATACTATATAACGTAATGCGCTATAACGATATACTATATAACGTTATACTGTATAACGTAATGCGTTATAACGTTATACTATATAACGTAATACGTTATAACGATATACTATATAGCGTTATACTATATAACGTAATGCGCTATAACGATATACTATATAACGTTATACTATATAACGTAATGGGTTATAACGTTATACTATATAACGTAATGCGTTATAACGTTATACTATATAACGTAATGCGTTATAATGTTATACTATATAACGTAATACGTTATAAGGATATGACATATAACGTTATACTATATAACGTAATACGTAAGAAGGATATGCCACATAACGTTATACTATATACCGTAATACGTTATAACGATATGCTATATAACGTTATACTATATAACGTAATGCGTTATATCGTTATACTATATAACGTAATCCGATATATGGATATGCCATATAACGTTATACTGTATATCGTAATGCGCTATAACGTTATACTATATAACGTAATACGTTATAACGATATACCATATAACGTTATACTATATAACGTAATGCGTTATAACGTTATACTATATAACGTAATACGTTATAAGTATATGACATATAACGTTATACTATATAACGTAATACGTTATAAGGTTATGCCACATAACGTTATACTATATAACGTAATACGTTATAAGGATATGCCACATAACGTTATAGTATATAACGTAATACGTTACAACGATATACTATATAACGTTATACTATATAACGTAATGCGTTATAACGTTATACTATATAACGTAATACGTTACAAGGATATGACATATAACGTTATACTATATAACGTAATGCGTTATAACGTTACACTATATAACGTAATACGTTATAAGGTTATTCCACATAACGTTATACTATATAACGTAATGCGTTATAACATTATACTATATAACGTTATACTGTATAACGTAATGCGTTATAACGTTATACTATATAACGTAACGTTATAAGAATATGACATATAACGTTATACTATATAACGTAATGCGTTATAACGTTATACTATATAACGCAATGCGTTATAACGTTACACTATATAACGTAATACGTTATAAGGACATGCAACATAAAGTTATACTATATAACGTAATACGTTATAACGATATACTATATATCGTTGTACTATATAACGTAATGCGCTATAACGATATACTATATAACGTTATACTGTATAACGTAATGCGTTATAACGTTATACTATATAACGTAATACGTTATAACGATATACTATATAGCGTTATACTATATAACGTAATGCGCTATAACGATATACTATATAACGTTATACTATATAACGTAATGGGTTATAACGTTATACTATATAACGTAATGCGTTATAACGTTATACTATATAACGTAATGCGTTATAATGTTATACTATATAAGGTAATACGTTATAAGGATATGACATATAACGTTATACTATATAACGTAATACGTAAGAAGGATATGCCACATAACGTTATACTATATACCGTAATACGTTATAACGATATACTATATAACGTTATACTATATAACGTAATGCGTTATAACGTTATACTATATAACGTAATCCGATATATGGATATGCCATATAAGGTTATACTGTATATCTTAATGCGCTATAACGTTATACTATATAACGTAATACGTTATAACGATATACCATATAACGTCATACTATATAACGTAATGCGTTATAACGTTATACTATATAACGTAATACGTTATAAGTATATGACATATAACGTTATACTATATAACGTAATACGTTATAAGGTTATGCCACATAACGTTATACTATATAACGTAATACGTTATAAGGATATGCCACATAACGTTATAGTATATAACGTAATACGTTACAACGATATACTATATAACGTAATACGTTACAAGGATATGACATATAACGTTATACTATATAACGTAATGCGTTATAACGTTATACTATATAACGTAATACGTTATATGGATATGCCATATAACGTTATACCATATAACGTAATGCGTTATAACCTTATACTATATAACGTAATACGTTATATGGATATGCAATATAACGTTATACTATATAACTTAATGCGTGTTACCCTTATACTATATAACGTAATACGTTATATGGATATGCCACATAACGTTATACTATATATCGTAATACGGTATAACATTATACTATGTATCGTAATACGTTATAAGGTTATGCCACATAACGTAATACTATATAACGTAATACGTTATATCATTATATTATATAACGTAATGCGTTATAACATTATGCTATGTAACGTAATACGTTATAACGATATACCATACAACGTTATACTATATAACGTATTACGTTATAACGATATATCATATAACGTTATACTATATAACGTAATGCGCTATAACGTTAAACTATTTAACATAATACGTTATAAGGATATGCCACATAACGTTATACTATATAACGTAATGAGTTATAACGTTATACTATATAACGTAATGAGTTATAACGTTACACTATATAACGTAATACGTTATAAGGATATGCCACATAACGTTATACTATATAACGTAATGCGTTATAACCTTATACTATATAACGTAACACGTTATAAGGATATGACACATAACGTTATACTATATAACGTAATGCGTTATATCGTTACACTATATAACGTAATACGTTATAAGGTTATGCCACATAACGTTATACTATATAACGTAATACGTTATAACGATATACTATATAACGTTATACTATATAACGTAATGCGATATAACGTTATACTATATAACGTAATACGTTATAAGGATATGACATATAACGTTATACTATATAACGTAATGCGTTATAACGTTATACTATATAACGTAATACGTTATAAGGATATGCCACATATCGTTATACTATATAACGTAATGCGTTAGAACATTATACTATATAACGTAATACTTTACAAGGATATGACATATAACCTTTTACTATATAACGTAATGCGTTATAACGTTATACTATATAACGCAATACGTTATATGGATATGCCATATAACGTTATACCATATAACGTAATGCGTTATAACCTTATACTATATAGCGCAATACGTTATATGGATATGCAATGTAACGTTATACTATATATCGTAATGCGATATAACCTTATACTATATAACGTTATACTATATAACGTAATGGGTTATAACGTTATACTATATAACGAAATGCGTTATAACGTTATACTATATAACGTAATGCGTTATAATGTTATACTATATAACGTAATACGTTATAAGGATATGACATATAACGTTATACTATATAACGTAATGCGTTATAACGTTATACTATATAACGTAATACGTTATACGGATATGCCACATAACGTTATACTATATATCGTAATACGTTATAACGATATACTATATAACGTTATACTATATAACGTAATGCGTTATAACGTTATACTATATAACGTAATACGATATATGGATATACCATATAACGTTATACTGTATAACGTAATGTGCTATAATGTTATACTATATAATGTAATACGTTATAACGATACACCATATAACGTTATACTATATAACGTAATGCGTTATAACGTTATACTATATATCGTAATACGTTATAAGGATATGACATATAACGTTATACTATATAACGTAATGCGTTATAACGTTACACTATATAACGTAATACGTTATAAGGTTATGACATACAACGTTGTACTATATAACGTAATGCGTTATAACGTTATACTATTTCACGTAATACGTTATAAGGATATGCCACATATCGTTATACTACATAACCTAATGCGTTATAACATTATACTATATAACGTAATGCGTTATAACGTTATACTATATAAAGTAATACGTTATAAGGATATGCCACATAACGTTATACTATATAACGTAATACGTTATAACATTATACTATATAACGTAATACGTTATAACGATATACCATATAACGTTGTACTATATAACGTAATGCGTTATTACGTTATACTATATAACGTAATGTGTTATAAGGATATACTATATAACGTAATCCGATATATGGATATGCCATATAACGTTATACTGTATATCGTAATGCGCTATAACGTTATACTATATAACGTAATACGTTATATGGATATGCCATATAACGTTATACCATATAACGTAATGCGTTATAACGTTATACTATATAACGTAATACGTTATATGGATATGCCATATAACGTTATACTGTATATCGTAATGCGCTATAACGTTATACTATATAACGTAATACGTTATATGGATATGCCATATAACGTTATACCATATAACGTAATGCGTTATAACGTTATACTATATAACGTAATACGTTATAAGGATATGACATGTAACGTTATACTATATAACGTAATACGTAAGGAGGATATGCCACATAACGTTATACTATATACCGTAATACGTTATAACGATATACTATATAACGTTATACTATATAACGTAATGCGTTATAACGTTATACTATATAACGTAATGGGTTATAACGTTATACTATATAACGTAATCCGATATATGGATATGCCATATAACGTTATACCATATAACGTAATGCGTTATAACCTTATACTATATAACGTAATACGTTATATGTATATGCAATATAACGTTATACTATATAACTTAATGCGTTATACCCTTATACTATATAACGTAATACGTTATATGGATATGCCACATAACGTTATACTATATATCGTAATACGTTATAACATTATACTATGTAACGTAATACGTTATAAGGTTATGCCACATAACGTAATACTATATAACGTAATACGTTATATCATTATATTATATAACGTAATGCTTTATAACATTATGCTATGTAACGTAATACGTTATAACGATATACCATATAACGTTACACTATATAACGTAATACGTTATAAGGATATGCCACATAACGTTATACTATATAACGTAATGCGTTATAAGGATATGACATATAACGTTATACTATATAACGTAATGCGTTATAACGTTACTCTATATAACGTAATACGTTATGAGGTGATGCCACATAACGTTATACTATATAACGTAATACGTTATAACATTATACTATATAACGTAATACGTTATAACGATATACCATATAACGTTATGCTATATAACGTAATGCGTTATAACGTTATACTATATAACGTAATGCGTTATAAGGATATGACATATAACGTTATACTATGTAACGTAATGCGTTATAACGTTATACTATATAACGTAATACGTTATAACATTATACTATATAACGTAATACGCTATAACGATATGCCACATATCGTTATACTATATAACGTAATGCGTTATAACATTATACTATATAACGTAATACGTTATATGGATATGCAATATAGCGTTATACTATATAACGTAATGCGTTATAACCTTATACTATATAACGTAATACGTTATATGGATATGACATATAACGTTATTCTATATAACGTAATGCGATATAACGTTATACTATATAACGTAATACGTTATAAGGATATGACATATAACGTTATTCTATATAACGTAATGCGTTATAACGTTATACTATATAACGTAATACGTTATAAGGATATGCCACATATCGTTATACTATATAACGTAATGCGTTATAACATTATACTATATAACGTAATACGATATATGGATATGCAATATAGCGTTATACCATATAACGTAATGCGTTATAACGTTACACTATATAACGTAATACGTTATAAGGATATTCCACATATCGTTATACGATATAACGTAATGCGTTATAACATTATACTATATAACCTAATACGTTATATGGATATGCAATATAACGTTATACCATATAACGTAATACGTTATAACGATATACTATATAACGTTATACTATATAACGTAATGCGTTATAACGTTATACTACATAACGTAATACGTTATAAGGATATGACATATAACGTTATACTATATAACGTAATGCGTTATAACGTTATACTATTTAACATAATACGTTATAAGGATATGCCACATAACGTTATACTATATAACGTAATGAGTTATAACGTTACACTATATAACGTAATACGTTATAAGGATATGCCACATAACGTTATACTATATAACGTAATGCGTTATAACGTTACACTATATAACGTAATACGTTATGAGGTGATGCCACATAACGTTATACTACATAACGTAATGCGTTATAACATTATATTATATAACGTTATACTGTATAACGAAATGCGTTATAACGTTATACTATGTAACGTAATACGTTATATGGATATGCCACATAACGTTATAGTATATAACGTAATACGTTATAACCTTATACTATATAACGTAATACGTTATATGGATATGCAATATAACGTTATACTATATAACGTAATGCGATATAACCTTATACTATATAACGTAATACGTTATATGGATATGCCACATAACGTTATAGTATATAACGTAATACGTTATAACGATATACTGTATAACGTTATACTGTATAACGTAATGCATTATAACGTTATACTATATAACGTAATACGTTATAAGGATATGACATATAACGTTATACTGTATATCGTAATGCACTACAACGTTGTACTATATAACGTAATACGTTATAACGATATACCATATAACGTTATACTATATAAAGTAATGCGTTATAACGTTATACTGTATAACGTAATACGTTATAAGGATATGACATATAACGTTATACTATATAACGTAATACGTTATAAGGTTATGCCACATAACGTTATACTATATAACGTAATACGTTATAAGGATATGCCACATAACGTTATAGTATATAACGTAATACGTTATAACGATATACTATATAACGTTATACTATATAACGTAATGCGTTATAACGTTATACTATATAACGTAATACTTTACAAGGATATGACATATAACGTTATACTATATAACGTAATGCGTTATAACGTTATACTATATAACGCAATACGTTATATGGATATGCCATATAACGTTATACCATATAACGTAATGCGTTATAACCTTATACTATATAACGTAATACGTTATATGGATATGCAATATAACGTTATACTATATAACGTAATGCGATATAACCTTATACTATATAACGTAATACGTTATATGTATATGCCACATAACGTTATACTATATATCGTAATACGTTATAACATTATACTACGTAACGTAATACGTTATATTTATATGCCACATAACGTTATACTATATATCGTAATACGTTATAACATTATACTACGTAACGTAATACGTTATAAGGTTATGCCACATAACGTAATACTATATAACGTAATACGTTATATCATTATATTATATAACGTAATGCTTTATAACATTATGCTATGTAACGTAATACGTTATAACGATATACCATATAACGTTACACTATATAACGTAATACGTTATAAGGATATGCCACATAACGTTATACTATATAACGTAATGCGTTATAAGGATATGACATATAACGTTATACTATATAACGTAATGCGTTATAACGTTACACTATATAACGTAATACGTTATGAGGTGATGCCACATAACGTTATACTATATAACGTAATACGTTATAACATTATACTATATAACGTAATACGTTATAACGATATACCATATAACGTTATGCTATATAACGTAATGCGTTATAACGTTATACTATATAACGTAATGCGTTATAAGGATATGACATATAACGTTATACTATGTAACGTAATGCGTTATAACGTTATACTATATAACGTAATACGTTATAACATTATACTATATAACGTAATACGCTATAACGATATGCCACATATCGTTATACTATATAACGTAATGCGTTATAACATTATACTATATAACGTAATACGTTATATGGATATGCAATATAGCGTTATACTATATAACGTAATGCGTTATAACATTATACTATATAACGTAATACGTTATATGGATATGACATATAACGTTATTCTATATAACGTAATGCGATATAACGTTATACTATATAACGTAATGCGTTATAACGTTATACTATATAACGTAATACGTTATAAGGATATGACATATAACGTTATTCTATATAACGTAATGCGTTATAACGTTATACTATATAACGTAATACGTTATAAGGATATGCCACATATCGTTATACTATATAACGTAATGCGTTATAACATTATACTATATAACGTAATACGATATATGGATATGCAATATAGCGTTATACCATATAACGTAATGCGTTATAACGTTACACTATATAACGTAATACGTTATAAGGATATGCCACATATCGTTATACGATATAACGTAATGCGTTATAACATTATACTATATAACCTAATACGTTATATGGATATGCAATATAACGTTATACCATATAACGTAATACGTTATAACGATATACTATATAACGTTATACTATATAACGTAATGCGTTATAACGTTATACTACATAACGTAATACGTTATAAGGATATGACATATAACGTTATACTATATAACGTAATGCGTTATAACGTTATACTATTTAACATAATACGTTATAAGGATATGCCACATAACGTTATACTATATAACGTAATGAGTTATAACGTTACACTATATAACGTAATACGTTATAAGGATATGCCACATAACGTTATACTATATAACGTAATGCGTTATAACGTTACACTATATAACGTAATACGTTATGAGGTGATGCCACATAACGTTATACTACATAACGTAATGCGTTATAACATTATATTATATAACGTTATACTGTATAACGAAATGCGTTATAACGTTATACTATGTAACGTAATACGTTATATGGATATGCCACATAACGTTATAGTATATAACGTAATACGTTATAACCTTATACTATATAACGTAATACGTTATATGGATATGCAATATAACGTTATACTATATAACGTAATGCGATATAACCTTATACTATATAACGTAATACGTTATATGGATATGCCACATAACGTTATAGTATATAACGTAATACGTTATAACGATATACTGTATAACGTTATACTGTATAACGTAATGCATTATAACGTTATACTATATAACGTAATACGTTATAAGGATATGACATATAACGTTATACTGTATATCGTAATGCACTACAACGTTGTACTATATAACGTAATACGTTATAACGATATACCATATAACGTTATACTATATAAAGTAATGCGTTATAACGTTATACTGTATAACGTAATACGTTATAAGGATATGACATATAACGTTATACTATATAACGTAATACGTTATAAGGTTATGCCACATAACGTTATACTATATAACGTAATACGTTATAAGGATATGCCACATAACGTTATAGTATATAACGTAATACGTTATAACGATATACTATATAACGTTATACTATATAACGTAATGCGTTATAACGTTATACTATATAACGTAATACTTTACAAGGATATGACATATAACGTTATACTATATAACGTAATGCGTTATAACGTTATACTATATAACGCAATACGTTATATGGATATGCCATATAACGTTATACCATATAACGTAATGCGTTATAACCTTATACTATATAACGTAATACGTTATATGGATATGCAATATAACGTTATACTATATAACGTAATGCGATATAACCTTATACTATATAACGTAATACGTTATATGTATATGCCACATAACGTTATACTATATATCGTAATACGTTATAACATTATACTACGTAACGTAATACGTTATATTTATATGCCACATAACGTTATACTATATATCGTAATACGTTATAACATTATACTACGTAACGTAATACGTTATAAGGTTATGCCACATAACGTAATACTATGTAACGTAATACGTTATATCATTATATTATATAACGTAATGCGTTATAACATTATGCTATGTAACGTAATACCTTATAACTATATACCATATAACGTTATACTATATAACGTAATACGTTATAACGATATACCATATAACGTTATACTATATAACGTAATGCGCTATAACGTTATACTATATAATGTAATACGTTATAACGATATACCATATAACGTTATACTATATAACGTAATGCGTTATTACGTTATACTATATAACGTAGTACGTTATAAGGATATGACATATAACGTTATACTATATAACGTAATGAGTTATAACGTTACACTATATAACGTAATACTTTAAAAGGATATGCCACATAACGTTATACTATATATCGTAATACGTTATAACATTATACTACGTAACGTAATACGTTATAAGGTTATGCCACATAACGTAATACTATGTAACGTAATACGTTATATCATTATATTATATAACGTAATGCGTTATAACATTATGCTATGTAACGTAATACGTTATAACTATATACCATATAACGTTATACTATATAACGTAATACGTTATAACGATATACCATATAACGTTATACTATATAACGTAATGCGCTATAACGTTATACTATATAATGTAATACGTTATAACGATATACCATATAACGTTATACTATATAACGCAATGCGTTATTACGTTATACTATATAACGTAGTACGTTATAAGGATATGACATATAACGTTATACTATATAACGTAATGAGTTATAACGTTACACTATATAACGTAATACTTTAAAAGGATATGCCACATAACGTTATACTATATAACGTAATACGTTATAAGGACATGCCACATAAAGTTATACTATATAACGTAATGCGCTATAACGATATACTATATAAAGTTATACTCTATAACGTAATGCGTTATTACGTTATACTTTATAACGTAGTACGTTATAAGGATATGACATATAACGTTATACTATATAACGTAATGAGTTATAACGTTACACTATATAACGTAATACGTTATAAGGTTATTCCACATAACGTTATACTATATAACGTAATGCGCTATAACGATATACTATATAACGTTATACTGTATAACGTAATGCGTTATAACGTTATACTATATAACGTAATACGTTATAACGATATACTATATAGCGTTATACTATATAACGTAATGCGCTATAACGATATACTATATAACGTTATACTATATAACGTAATGCGTTATAACGTTATACTATATAACGTAATACGTTATAACGATATACTATATAGCGTTATACTATATAACGTAATGCGCTATAACGATATACTATATAACGTTATACTATATAACGTAATGGGTTATAACGTTATACTATATAACGTAATGCGTTATAACGTTATACTATATAACGTAATGCGTTATAATGTTATACTATATAACGTAATACGTTATAAGGATATGACATATAACGTTATACTATATAACGTAATACGTAAGAAGGATATGCCACATAACGTTATACTATATACCGTAATACGTTATAACGATATGCTATATAACGTTATACTATATAACGTAATGCGTTATATCGTTATACTATGTAACGTAATCCGATATATGGATATGCCATATAACGTTATACTGTATATCGTAATGCGCTATAACGTTATACTATATAACGTAATACGTTATAACGATATACCATATAACGTTATACTATATAACGTAATGCGTTATAACGTTATACTATATAACGTAATACGTTATAAGTATATGACATATAACGTTATACTATATAACGTAATACGTTATAAGGTTATGCCACATAACGTTATACTATATAACGTAATACGTTATAAGGATATGCCACATAACGTTATAGTATATAACGTAATACGTTACAACGATATACTATATAACGTTATACTATATAACGTAATACGTTACAAGGATATGACATATAACGTTATACTATATAACGTAATGCGTTATAACGTTACACTATATAACGTAATACGTTATAAGGTTATTCCACATAACGTTATACTATATAACGTAATGCGTTATAACATTATACTATATAACGTTATACTGTATAACGTAATGCGTTATAACGTTATACTATATAACGTAACGTTATAAGAATATGACATATAACGTTATACTATATAACGTAATGCGTTATAACGTTATACTATATAACGCAATGCGTTATAACGTTACACTATATAACGTAATACGTTATAAGGACATGCAACATAAAGTTATACTATATAACGTAATACGTTATAACGATATACTATATATCGTTGTACTATATAACGTAATGCGCTATAACGATATACTATATAACGTTATACTGTATAACGTAATGCGTTATAACGTTATACTATATAACGTAATACGTTATAACGATATACTATATAGCGTTATACTATATAACGTAATGCGCTATAACGATATACTATATAACGTTATACTATATAACGTAATGGGTTATAACGTTATACTATATAACGTAATGCGTTATAACGTTATACTATATAACGTAATGCGTTATAATGTTATACTATATAAGGTAATACGTTATAAGGATATGACATATAACGTTATACTATATAACGTAATACGTAAGAAGGATATGCCACATAACGTTATACTATATACCGTAATACGTTATAACGATATACTATATAACGTTATACTATATAACGTAATGCGTTATAACGTTATACTATATAACGTAATCCGATATATGGATATGCCATATAAGGTTATACTGTATATCTTAATGCGCTATAACGTTATACTATATAACGTAATACGTTATAACGATATACCATATAACGTCATACTATATAACGTAATGCGTTATAACGTTATACTATATAACGTAATACGTTATAAGTATATGACATATAACGTTATACTATATAACGTAATACGTTATAAGGTTATGCCACATAACGTTATACTATATAACGTAATACGTTATAAGGATATGCCACATAACGTTATAGTATATAACGTAATACGTTACAACGATATACTATATAACGTTATACTATATAACGTAATGCGTTATAACGTTATACTATATAACGTAATACGTTACAAGGATATGACATATAACGTTATACTATATAACGTAATGCGTTATAACGTTATACTATATAACGTAATACGTTATATGGATATGCCATATAACGTTATACCATATAACGTAATGCGTTATAACCTTATACTATATAACGTAATACGTTATATGGATATGCAATATAACGTTATACTATATAGCTTAATGCGTGTTACCCTTATACTATATAACGTAATACGTTATATGGATATGCCACATAACGTTATACTATATATCGTAATACGGTATAACATTATACTATGTATCGTAATACGTTATAAGGTTATGCCACATAACGTAATACTATATAACGTAATACGTTATATCATTATATTAGATAACGTAATGCGTTATAACATTATGCTATGTAACGTAATACGTTATAACGATATACCATACAACGTTATACTATATAACGTATTACGTTATAACGATATATCATATAACGTTATACTATATAACGTAATGCGCTATAACGTTAAACTATTTAACATAATACGTTATAAGGATATGCCACATAACGTTATACTATATAACGTAATGAGTTATAACGTTATACTATATAACGTAATGAGTTATAACGTTACACTATATAACGTAATACGTTATAAGGATATGCCACATAACGTTATACTATATAACGTAATGCGTTATAACCTTATACTATATAACGTAACACGTTATAAGGATATGACACATAACGTTATACTATATAACGTAATGCGTTATATCGTTACACTATATAACGTAATACGTTATAAGGTTATACCACATAACGTTATACTATATAACGTAATACGTTATAACGATATACTATATAACGTTATACTATATAACGTAATGCGATATAACGTTATACTATATAACGTAATACGTTATAAGGATATGACATATAACGTTATACTATATAACGTAATGCGTTATAACGTTATACTATATAACGTAATACGTTATAAGGATATGCCACATATCGTTATACTATATAACGTAATGCGTTAGAACATTATACTATATAACGTAATACTTTACAAGGATATGACATATAACCTTTTACTATATAACGTAATGCGTTATAACGTTATACTATATAACGCAATACGTTATATGGATATGCCATATAACGTTATACCATATAACGTAATGCGTTATAACCTTATACTATATAGCGCAATACGTTATATGGATATGCAATGTAACGTTATACTATATATCGTAATGCGATATAACCTTATACTATATAAGGTTATACTATATAACGTAATGGGTTATAACGTTATACTATATAACGAAATGCGTTATAACGTTATACTATATAACGTAATGCGTTATAATGTTATACTATATAACGTAATACGTTATAAGGATATGACATATAACGTTATACTATATAACGTAATGCGTTATAACGTTATACTATTTAACATAATACGTTATAAGGATATGCCACATAACGTTATACTATATAACGTAATGAGTTATAACGTTACACTATATAACGTAATACGTTATAAGGATATGCCACATAACGTTATACTATATAACGTAATGCGTTATAAGGATATGACATATAACGTTATACTATATAACGTAATGCGTTATAACGTTACACTATATAACGTAATACGTTATGAGGTGATGGCACATAACGTTATACTATATAACGTAATGCGTTATCACCTTATACTATATAACGTAATACGTTATATGGATATGCAATATAACGTTATACTATATAACTTAATGCGTTATACCCTTATACTATATAACGTAATACGTTATATGGATATGCCACATAACGTTATACTATATATCGTAATACGTTATAACATTATACTATGTAACGTAATACGTTATAAGGTTATGCCACATGACGTAATACTATATAACGTAATACGTTATATCATTATATTATATAACGTAATGCGTTATAACATTATGCTATGTAACGTAATACGTTATAACGATATACCATATAACGTTATACTATATAACGTAATACGTTATAACGATATACCATATAACGTTATACTATATAACGTAATGCGCTATAACGTTATACTATATAACGTAATGCGTTATAACGTTATACTATTTATCATAATACGTTATAAGGATATGCCACATAACGTTATACTATATAACGTAATGAGTTATAACGTTACACTATATAACGTAATACGTTATAAGGATATGCCACATAACGTTATACTATATAACGTAATGCGTTATAAGGATATGACATATAACGTTATACTATATAACGTAATGCGTTATAACGTTACACTATATAACGTAATACGTTATGAGGTGATGCCACATAACGTTATACTATATTACGTAATACGTTATAACATTATACTATATAACGTAATACGTTATAACGATATACCATATAACGTTATGCTATATAACGTAATGCGTTATAACGTTATACTATATAACGTAATGCGTTATAAGGATATGACATATAACGTTATACTATGTAACGTAATGCGTTATAACGTTATACTATATAACGTAATACGTTATATGGATATGACATATAACGTTATACTATATAACGTAATGCGTTATAACGTTATAGTATATAACGTAATACGTTATAAGGATATGCCACATAACGTTATACTATATAACGTAATACGTTATAACATTATACTATATAACGTAATACGTTATAACGATATACCATATAACGTTATACTATATAACGTAATGCGTTATTACGTTATACTATATAACGTAATGCGTTATAAGGATATACTATATAACGTTATACTATATAACGTAATGCGTTATAACGTTACACTATATAACGTAATACGTTATAAGGTTATGCCACATAACGTTATACTATATAACGTAATACGTTATAACGATATACTATATAACGTTATACTATATAACGTAATGCGTTATAACGTTATACTATATAACGTAATACGTTATAAGGATATGACATATAACGTTATTCTATATAACGTAATGCGTTATAACGTTATACTATATAACGTAATACGTTATATGGATATGCAATATAGCGTTATACCATATAACGTAATGCGTTATAACATTACACTATATAACGTAATACGTTATAAGGATATGCCACATATCGTTATACGATATAACGTAATGCGTTGTAACATTATACTATATAACCTAACACGTTATATGGATATGCAATATAACGTTATACCATATAACGTAATACGTTATAACGATATACTATATAACGTTATACTATATAACGTAATGCGTTATAACGTTATACTATATAACGTAATACGTTATAAGGATATGACATATAACGTTATACTATATAACGTAATGCGTTATAACGTTATACTATTTAACATAATACGTTATAAGGATATGCCACATAACGTTATACTATATAACGTAATGAGTTATAACGTTACACTATATAACGTAATACGTTATAAGGATATGCCACATAACGTTATACTATATAACGTAATGCGTTATAAGGATATGACATATAACGTTATACTATATAACGTAATGCGTTATAACGTTACACTATATAACGTAATACGTTATAAGGATATGCCACATAACGTTATACTATATAACGTAATGCGTTATAACCTTATACTATATAACTTAATACGTTATAAGGATATGACACATAACGTTATACTATATAACGTAATGCGTTATAACGTTACACTATATAACGTAATACGTTATAAGGTTATGCCACATAACGTTATACTATACAACGTAATACGTTATAACGATATACTATATAACGTTATACTATATAACGTAATGCGTTATAACGTTATACTATATAACGTAATACGTTATAAGGATATGCCACATATCGTTATGCTATATAACGTAATGCGTTAGAGCATTATACTATATAACGTAATACGTTATATGGATATGACATATAACGTTATACTATATAACGTTATACTATATAACGTAATGCGTTATAATGTTATACTATATAACGTAATACGTTATAAGGATATGCCACATATCGTTATGCTATATAACGTAATGCGTTAGAGCATTATACTATATAACGTAATACGTTATATGGATATGCAATATAACGTTATACTATATAACGTAATGCGATATAACCTTATACTATATAACGTAATACGTTATATGGATATGCCACATAACGTTATACTATATATCGTAATACGTTATAACGATATACTATATAACGTTATACTATATAACGTAATGCGTTATAACGTTATACTATATAACGTAATACTTTACAAGGATATGACATATAACCATTTACTATATAACGTAATGCGTTATAACGTTATACTATATAACGCAATACGTTATATGGATATGCCATATAACGTTATACCATATAACGTAATGCGTTATAACCTTATACTATATAACGTAATACGTTATATGGATATGCAATATAACGTTATACTATATATCGTAATACGTTATAACATTATACTATGTAACGTAATACGTTATAAGGTTATGCCACATAACGTAATACTATATAACGTAATACGTTATATCATTATATTATATAACGTAATGCGTTATAACATTATGCTATGTAACGTAATACGTTATAACTATATACCATATAATGTTATGCTATATAACGTAATACGTTATAACGATATACCATATAACGTTATACTATATAACGTAATGCGCTATAACGTTATACTATATAATGTAATACGTTATAACGATATACCATATAACGTTATACTATATAACGTAATGCGTTATAACGTTATACCATATAACGTAATACGTTATAAGGATATGACATAAAACGTTATACTATATAACGTAATGCGTTATAACGTTACACTATATAACGTAATACGTTATAAGGATATACCACATAACGTTATACTATATAACGTAATACGTTATAAGGACATGCCACATAAAGTTATACTATATAACGTAATACGTTATAACGATATACTATATACCGTTATACTATATAACGTAGTGCGCTATAACGATATACTATATAAAGTTATACTCTATAACGTAATGCGTTATTACGTTATACTATATAACGTAGTACGTTATAAGGATATGACATATAACGTTATACTATATAACGTAATGAGTTATAACGTTACACTATATAACGTAATACGTTATAAGGTTATTCCACATAACGTTATACTATATAACGTAATGCGTTATAACATTATACTATATAACGTTATACTGTATAACGTAATGCGTTATAACGTTATACTATATAACGTAATACGTTATAACGATATACTATATAGCGTTATACTATATAACGTAATGCGCTATAACGATATACTTTATAACGTTATACTATACAACGTAATGGGTTATAACGTTATACTATATAACGTAATGCGTTATAACGTTATACTATATAACGTAATGCGTTAGCATGTTATACTATATAACGTAATACGTTATAAGGATATGACATATAACGTTATACTATATAACGTAATGCGTTATAACGTTATACTATTTAACATAATACGTTATAAGGATATGCCACATAACGTTATACTATATAACGTAATGAGTTATAACGTTACACTATATAACGTAATACGTTATAAGGATATGCCACATAACGTTATACTACATAACGTAATGCGTTATAAGGATATGACATATAACGTTATACTATATAACGTAATGCGTTATAACGTTACACTATATAACGTAATACGTTATGAGGTGATGGCACATAACGTTATACTATATAACGTAATGCGTTATAACCTTATACTATATAACGTAATACGTTATATGGATATGCAATATAACGTTATACTATATAACGTAATGCGATATAACCATATACTATATAACGTAATACGTTATATGGATATGACATAAAACGTTATACTATATAACGTAATGCGTTATAACGTTACACTATATAACGTAATACGTTATAAGGATATGCCACATAACGTTATACTATATAACGTAATACGTTATAAGGACATGCCACATAACGTTATACTATATAACGTAATACGTTATAACGATATACTATATATCGTTATACTATATAACGTAATGCGCTATAACGATATATTATATAAAGTTATACTCTATAACGTAATGCGTTATTACGTTATACTATATAACGTAGTACGTGATAAGGATATGACATATAACGTTATACTATATAACGTAATGAGTTATAACGTTACACTATATAACGTAATACGTTATAAGGTTATTCCACATAACGTTATACTATATAACGTAATGCGTTATAACATTATACTATATAACGTTATACTGTATAACGTAATGCGTTATAACGTTATACTATATAACGTAATACGTTATAACGATATACTATATAGCGTTATACTATATAACATAATGCGCTATAACGATATACTATATAACGTTATACTATATAACGTAATGCGTTATAACGTTATACTATATAACGTAATGCGTTATAACGTTATACTATATAACGTAATGCGTTACAATGTTACACTATATAACGTAATACGTTATAAGGATATGACATATAACGTTATACTATATAACGTAATGCGTTATAACGTTATACTTTTTAACATAATACGTTATAAGGATATGCCACATAACGTTATACTATATAACGTAATGAGTTATAACGTTATACTATATAACGTAATACGTTATAAGGATATGCCACATAACGTTATACTACATAACGTAATACGTTATAAGGATATGACATATAACGTTATACTATATAACGTAATGCGTTATAACGTTACACTATATAACGTAATGCGTTATAACGTTATACTATATAACGTAATACGTTATATGGATATGCCACATAACGTTATAGTATATAACGTAATACGTTATAACGATATACTATATAACGTTATACTATATAACGTAATGCGTTATAACGTTATACTATATAACGTAATACGTTATAAGGATATGACATATAACGTTATACTGTATATCGTAATGCGCTACAACGTTATACTATATAACGTAATACGTTATAACGATATACAATATAACGTTATACTATATAACGTAATGCGTTATAACGTTATACTATATAACGTAATACGTTATAAGGATATGACATATAACGTTATACTATATAACGTAATACGTTATAAGGTTATGCCACATAACGTTATACTATATAACGTAATACGTTATAAGGACATGCCACATAAAGTTATACTAAATAACGTAATACGTTATAACGATATACTATATATCGTTATACTATATAACGTAATGCGCTATAACGATATACTATATAAAGTTATACTCTATAACGTCATGCGTTATTTCGTTATACTATATAACGTAGTACGTTATAAGGATATGACATATAACGTTTTACTATATAACGTAATACGTTATAAGGTTATGCCACATAACGTTATACTATATAACGTAATACGTTATAAGGATATGCCACATAACGTTATACTATATATCGCAGTACGTTATAAGGTTATGCCACATAACGTTATACTATATAACGTAATGCGTTATAACATTATACTATATAACGTTATACTGTATAACGTAATGCGTTATAACGTTATACTATGTAACGTAATACGTTATATGGATATGCCACATAACGTTATAGTATATAACGTAATACGTTATAACCTTATACTATATAACGTAATACGTTATATGGATATGCAATATAACGTTATACTATATAACGTAATGCGATATAACCTTATACTATATAACGTAATACGTTATATGGATATGCCACATAACGTTATAGTATATAACGTAATACGTTATAACGATATACTATATAAGGTTATACTGTATAACGTAATGCGTTATAACGTTATACTATATAACGTAATACGTTATAAGGATATAACATATAACGTTATACTGTATATCGTAATGCGCTACAACGTTGTACTATATAACGTAATACGTTATAACGATATACCATATAACGTTATACTATATAACGTAATACGTTATAAGGATATGACATATAACGTTATACTATATAACGTAATACGTTATAAGGTTATGCCACATAACGTTATACTATATAACGTAATACGTTATAAGGATATGCCACATAACGTTATAGTATATAACGTAATACGTTATAACGATATACTATATAACGTTATACTATATAACGTAATGCGTTATAACGTTATACTTTATAACGTAATACTTTACAAGGATATGACATATAACGTTATACTATATAACGTAATGCGTTATAACGTTATACTATATAAAGCAATACGTTATATGGATATGCCATATAACGTTATACCATATAACGTAATGCGTTATAACCTTATACTATATAACGTAATACGTTATATGGATATGCAATATAACGTTATACTATATAACGTAATGCGATATAACCTTATACTATATAACGTAATACGTTATATGGATATGCCACATAACGTTATACTATATATCGTAATACGTTATAACATTATACTATGTAACGTAATACGTTATAAGGTTATGCCACATAACGTAATACTATATAACGTAATACGTTATATCATTATATTATATAACGTAATGCGTTATAACATTATGCTATGTATCGTAATACGTTATAACTATATACCATATAACGTTATCCTATATAACGTAATACGTTATAACGATATACCATATAACGTTATACTATATAACGTAATACGCTATAACGTTATACTATATAATGTAATACGTTATAACGATATACCATATAACGTTATACTATATAACGTAATGCGTTATAACGTTATACCATATAACGTAATACGTTATAAGGATATGACATAAAACGTTATACTATATAACGTAATGCGTTATAACGTTACACTATATAACGTAATACGTTATAAGGATATGCCACATAACGTTATACTATATAACGTAATACGTTATAAGGACATGCCACATAAAGTTATACTATATAACGTAATACGTTATAACGATATACTATATGTCGTTATACTATATATCGTAATGCGCTATAACGATATACTATATAAAGTTATACTCTATAACGTAATGCGTTATTACGTTATACTATATAACGTAGTACGTTATAAGGATATGACATATAACGTTATACTATATAACGTAATGAGTTATAACGTTACACTATATAACGTAATACGTTATAAGGTTATTCCACATAACGTTATACTATATAACGTAATGCGTTAAAACATTATACTATATAACGTTATACTGTATAACGTAATGCGTTATAACGTTATACTATATAACGTAATACGTTATAAGGATATGACATATAACGTTATACTATATAACGTAATGCGTTATAACGTTATACTATATAACGTAATACGTTATATGGATATGCCACATAACGTTATAGTATATAACGTAATACGTTATAACGATATACTATATAACGTTATACTATATAACGTAATGCGTTATAACGTTATACTATATAACGTAATACGTTATAAGGATATGACATATAACGTTATACTGTATATCGTAATGCGCTACAACGTTATACTATATAACGTAATACGTTATAACGATATACCATATAACGTTATACTATATAACGTAATGCGTTATAACGTTATACTATATAACGTAATACGTTATAAGGATATGACATATAACGTTATACTATATAACGTAATACGTTATAAGGTTATGCCACATAACGTTATACTATATAACGTAATACGTTATAAGGACATGCCACATAAAGTTATACTAAATAACGTAATACGTTATAACGATATACTATATATCGTTATACTATATAACGTAATGCGCTATAACGATATACTATATAAAGTTATACTCTATAACGTCATGCGTTATTACGTTATACTATATAACGTAGTACGTTATAAGGATATGACATATAACGTTTTACTATATAACGTAATACGTTATAAGGTTATGCCACATAACGTTATACTATATAACGTAATGCGTTATAACATTATACTATATAACGTTATACTGTATAACGTAATGCGTTATAACGTTATACTATATAACGTAATACGTTACAAGGATATGACATATAACGTTTTACTATATAACGTAATACGTAAGAAGGATATGCCACATAACGTTATACTATATACCGTAATACGTTATAACGATATACTATATAACGTTATACTATATAACGTAATGCGTTATAACGTTATACTATATAACGTAATACGATATATGGATATGCCATTTAACGTTATACTGTATATCGTAATGCGCTATAACGTTATACTATATAACGTAATACTTTATAACGATATACCAAATATCTTTATACTATATAACGTAATGCGTTATAACGTTATACTATGTAACGTAATACGTTATAAGGATATGACATATAACGTTATACTATATAACGTAATACGTTATAAGGTTATGCCACATAACGTTATACTATATAACGTAATACGTTATAAGGATATGCCACATAACGTTATAGTATATAACGTAATGCGTTATAACGATATACTATATAACGTTATACTATATAACGTAATACGTTATAACGATATACCATATAACGTTATACTATATAACGTAATGCGTTATAACGTTATACTATATAACGTAATACGTTATAAGGATATGACATATAACGTTATACTATATAACGTAATACGTTATAACGATATACTATATGTCGTTATACTATATATCGTAATGCGCTATAACGATATACTATATAAAGTTATACTCTATAACGTAATGCGTTATTACGTTATACTATATAACGTAGTACGTTATAAGGATATGACATATAACGTTATACTATATAACGTAATGAGTTATAACGTTACACTATATAACGTAATACGTTATAAGGTTATTCCACATAACGTTATACTATATAACGTAATGCGTTAAAACATTATACTATATAACGTTATACTGTATAACGTAATGCGTTATAACGTTATACTATATGACGTAATACGTTATAAGGATATGCCTCATAACGTTATAGTATATAACGTAATACGTTACAACGATATACTATATAACGTTATACTATATAACGTAATGCGTTATAACGTTATACTATATAACGTAATACGTTACAAGGATATGACATATAACGTTATACTATATAACGTAATGCGTTATAACGTTATACTATATAACGTAATACGTTATATGGATATGCCATATAACGTTATACCATATAACGTAATGCGTTATAACCTTATACTATATAACGTAATACGTTATATGGATATGCAATATAACGTTATACTATATAACTTAATGCGTGTTACCCTTATACTATATAACGTAATACGTTATATGGATATGCCACATAACGTTATACTATATATCGTAATACGTTATAAGGTTATTCCACATAACGTTATACTATATAACGTAATGCGTTAAAACATTATACTATATAACGTTATACTGTATAACGTAATGCGTTATAACGTTATACTATATAACGTAATACGTTATAAGGATATGACATATAACGTTATACTATATAACGTAATGCGTTATAACGTTATACTATATAACGTAATACGTTATCAGGATATGACATATAACGTTATACTATATAACGTAATACGTTATAAGGTTATGCCACATAACGTTATACTATATAACGTAATACGTTATAAGGATATGCCTCATAACGTTATAGTATATAACGTAATACGTTACAACGATATACTATATAACGTTATACTATATAACGTAATGCGTTATAACGTTATACTATATATCGTAATACGTTACAAGGATTTGACATATAACGTTATACTATATAACGTAATACGTTATAAGGATATGCCACATAACGTTATACTATATATCGCAGTACGTTATAAGGTTATGCCACATAACGTTATACTATATAACGTAATGCGTTATAACATTATACTATATAACGTTATACTGTATAACGTAATAGGTTATAACGTTATACTATATAACGTAATACGTTACAAGGATATGACATATAACGTTTTACTATATAACGTAATACGTAAGAAGGATATGCCACATAACGTTATACTATATACCGTAATACGTTATAACGATATACTATATAACGTTATACTATATAACGTAATGCGTTATAACGTTATACTATATAACGTAATACGATATATGGATATGCCATTTAACGTTATACTGTATATCGTAATGCGCTATAACGTTATACTATATAACGTAATACTTTATAACGATATACCAAATATCTTTATACTATATAACGTAATGCGTTATAACGTTATACTATGTAACGTAATACGTTATAAGGATATGACATATAACGTTATACTATATAACGTAATACGTTATAAGGTTATGCCACATAACGTTATACTATATAAAGTAATACGTTATAAGGATATGCCACATAACGTTATAGTATATAACGTAATGCGTTATAACGATATACTATATAACGTTATACTATATAACGTAATACGTTACAAGGATATAACATATAACGTTATACTATATAACGTAATGCGTTATAACGATATACTATACAACGTTATACTATATAACGTAATCCGATATATGGATATGCCATATAACGTTATACTGTATATCGTAATGCGCTATAACGTTATACTATATAACGTAATACGTTATAACGATATACCATATAACGTTATACTATATAACGTAATGCGTTATAACGTTATACTATATAACGTAATACGTTATAAGGATATGACATATAACGTTATACTATATAACGTAATACGTTATAAGGTTATGCCACATAACGTTATACTATATAACGTAATACGTTATAAGGATATGCCTCATAACGTTATAGTATATAACGTAATACGTTACAACGATATACTATATAACGTTATACTATATAACGTAATGCGTTATAACGTTATACTATATAACGTAATACGTTACAAGGATATGACATATAACGTTATACTATATAACGTAATGCGTTATAACGTTATACTATATAACGTAATACGTTATATGGATATGCCATATAACGTTATACCATATAACGTAATGCGTTATAACCTTATACTATATAACGTAATACGTTATATGGATATGCAATATAACGTTATACTATATAACTTAATGCGTGTTACCCTTATACTATATAACGTAATACGTTATATGGATATGCCACATAACGTTATACTATATATCGTAATACGTTATAACATTATACTATGTAACGTAATACGTTATAAGGTTATGCCACATAACGTAATACTATATAACGTAATACGTTATATCATTATATTATATAACGTAATGCGTTATAACATTATGCTATGTAACGTAATACGTTATAACGATATACCATATAACGTTATACTATATAACGTAATACGTTATAACGATATACCATATAACGTTATACTATATAACGTAATGCGCTATAACGTTATACTATTTAACATAATACGTTATAAGGATATGCCACATAACGTTATACTATATAACGTAATGAGTTATAACGTTACACTATATAACGTAATACGTTATAAGGATATGCCACATAACGTTATACTATATAACGTAATGCGTTATAACCTTATACTATATAACGTAATACGTTATAAGGATATGACACATAACGTTATACTATATAACGTAATGCGTTATAACGTTAGACTATATAACGTAATACGTTATAAGGTTATGCCACATAACGTTATACTATATAACGTAATACGTTATAAGGACATGCCACATAAAGTTATACTATATAACGTAATACGTTATAACGATATACTATATGTCGTTATACTATATAACGTAATGCGCTATAACGATATACTATATAAAGTTATACTCTATAACGTAATGCGTTATTACGTTATACTATATAACGTAGTACGTTATAGGGATATGACATATAACGTTATACTATATAACGTAATGAGTTATAACGTTACACTATATAACGTAATACGTTATAAGGTTATTCCACATAACGTTATACTATATAACGTAATGCGTTAAAACATTATACTATATAACGTTATACTGTATAACGTAATGCGTTATAACGTTATACTATATAACGTAATACGTTATAAGGATATGACATATAACGTTATACTATATAACGTAATACGTTATAAGGATATGCCTCATAACGTTATAGTATATAACGTAATACGTTACAACGATATACTATATAACGTTATACTATATAACGTAATGCGTTATAACGTTATACTATATAACGTAATACGTTACAAGGATATGACATATAACGTTATACTATATAACGTAATGCGTTATAACGTTATACTATATAACGTAATACGTTATAAGGATATGACATATAACGTTATACTATATAACGTAATACGTTATAAGGTTATGCCACATAACGTTATACTATATAACGTAATACGTTATAAGGATATGCCACATAACGTTATAGTATATAACGTAATACGTTATAACGATATACTATATAACGTTATAATATATAACGTAATGCGTTATAACGTTATACTATATAACGTAATACGTTACAAGGATATGACATATAACGTTATACTATATAACGTAATGCGCTATAACGTTATACTATATAACGTAATACGTTACAAGGATATAACATATAACGTTATACTATATAACGTAATGCGTTATAACTTTATACTATATAACGTAATACGTTATATGGATATGCCATATAACGTTATACTATATAACGTAATGCGTTGTAACGTTACACTATATAACGTAATACGTTTTAAGGTTATGCCACATAACGTTATACTATATAACGTAATGCGTTATAACATTATACTATATAACGTTATACTGTATAACGTAATGCGTTATAACGTTATACTATATAACGTAATACGTTATAAGGATATGACATATAACGTTATACTATATAACGTAATACGTAAGAAGGATATGCCACATAACGTTATACTATATACCGTAATACGTTATAACGATATACTATACAACGTTATACTATATAACGTAATGCGTTATAACGTTATACTATATAACGTAATCCGATATATGGATATGCCATATAACGTTATACTGTATATCGTAATGCGCTATAACGTTATACTATATAACGTAATACGTTATAACGATATACCATATAACGTTATACTATATAACGTAATGCGTTATAACGTTATACTGTATAACGTAATACGTTATAAGGATATGACATATAACGTTATACTATATAACGTAATACGTTATAAGGTTATGCCACATAACGTTATACTATATAACGTAATACGTTATAAGGATATGCCACATAACGTTATACTATATATCGCAGTACGTTATAAGGTTATGCCACATAACGTTATACTATATAACGTAATGCGTTATAACATTATACTATATAACGTAATACTTTACAAGGATATGACATATAACGTTTTACTATATAACGTAATGCGTTATAACGTTATACTATATAACGCAATACGTTATATGGATATGCCATATAACGTTATACCATATAACGTAATGCGTTATAACCTTATACTATATAACGTAATACGTTATATGGATATGCAATATAACGTTATACTATATAGCGTAATGCGATATAACCTTATACTATATAACGTAATACGTTATATGGATATGACATAAAACGTTATACTATATAACGTAATGCGTTATAACGTTACACTATATAACGTAATACGTTATAAGGATATGCCACATAACGTTATACTATATAACGTAATACGTTATATGGACATGCCACATAACGTTATACTATATAACGTAATACGTTATAACGATATACTATATAACGATATACTATATATCGTTATACTATATAACGTAATGCGCTATAACGATATACTATATAAAGTTATACTCTATAACGTAATGCGTTATTACGTTATACTATATAACGTAGTACGTTATAAGGATATGACATATAACGTTATACTATATAACGTAATGAGTTATAACGTTACACTATATAACGTAATACGTTATAAGGTTATTCCACATAACGTTATACTATATAACGTAATGCGTTATAACATTATACTATATAACGTTATACTGTATAACGTAATGCGTTATAACGTTATACTATATAACGTAAGACGTTATAAGGATATGACATATAACGTTATACTATATAACGTAATGCGTTATAACGTTATACTATGTAACGTAATACGTTATAAGGATATACTATATAACGTAATACGTTATAAGGATATGCCACATATCGTTATACTATATAACGTAATACGTTATAACGATATACTATATAACGTTATACTGTATAACGTATTGCGTTATAACGTTAGACTATATAACGTAATGCGTTATAACGATAAACTATATAACGTAATACGTTATAAGGATATGCCACATATCGTTATACTATATAACGTAATGCGTTATAACATTATACTATATAACGTAATACGTTATAACGTTATACTATATATCGTAATACGTTATAAGGATATGACATATAACGTTATACTATATAACGTAATGCGTTATAACGTTACACTATGTAACGTAATACGTTATAAGTATATGCCACATAACGTTATACTATATAACGCAATACGTTATAAGGATATGCCACATAACGTTATACTATATAACGTTATGCGTTATAACGTTACACTATATAACGTAATACGTTATAAGGATATGCCACATAACGTTATACTATATATCGTAATACGATATAACGATATACTGTATAACGTTATACTATATAACGTGATGCGTTATAACGTTATACTATATAACGTAATACGATATATGGATATGCCATATAACGTTATACTGTATATCGTAATGCGCTATAACGTTATGCTATATAACGTAATACTTTATAACGATATACCATATAACGTTATACTATATAACGTAATGCGTTTTAACGTTATACTATGTAACGTAATACGTTATAAGGATATGACATATAACGTTATACTATATAACGTAATACGTTATAAGGTTATGCCACATAACGTTATACTATATAACGTAATGCGTTATAACGTTATACTATATAACGTAATACGTTACAAGGATGTAACATATAACGTTATACTATATAACGCAATGCGTTATAACGTTATACTATATAACGTAATACGTTATATGGATATGCCATATAACTGTATACTATATAACGTAATGCGTTATAACGTTAGACTATATAACGTAATGTGTTATAACTATATACTATATAACGTAATACGTTATAACGATATACCATATAACGTTATACTATATAACGTAATGCGTTATAACGTTATACTATGTAACGTAATACGATGTATGGATATGCCATATAACGTTATACTGTATATCGTAATGCGCTATAACGTTATACTATATAACGTAATACTTTATAACGATATACCATATAACTTTATACTATATAACGTAATGCGTTATAACGTTATACTATGTAACGTAATACGTTATAAGGATATGACATATAACGTTATACTATATAACGTAATACGTTATAAGGTTATGCCACATAACGTTATACTATATAACGTAATACGTTATAAGGATATGCCACATAACGTTATAGTATATAACGTAATACGTTATAACGATATACTATATAACGTTATACTATATAACGTAATGCGTTATAACGTTATACTATATAACGTAATACGTTACAAGGATATAACATATAACGTTATACTATATAACGTAATGCGTTATAACGTTATACTATATAACGTAATACGTTATATGGATATGCCATATAACGTTATACTATATAACGTAATGCGTTATAACGTTACACTATATAACGTAATACGTTCTAAGGTTATGCCACATAACGTTATACTATATAACGTAATGCGTTATAACATTATACTATATAACGTTATACTGTATAACGTAATGCGTTATAACGTTATACTATATAACGTAATACGTTATAAGGATATGACATATAACGTTATACTATATAACGTAATACGTTATAAGGTTATGCCACATAACGTTATACTATATGACGTAATACGTTATAAGGATATGCCACATAACGTTATAGTATATAACGTAATACGTTATAACGATATACTATATAACGTTATACTATATAACGTAATGCGTTATAACGTTATACTATATAACGTAATACGTTACAAGGATGTAACATATAACGTTATACTATATAACGCAATGCGTTATAACGTTATACTATATAACGTAATACGTTATATGGATATGCCATATAACGGTATACTATATAACGTAATGCGTTATAACGTTACACTATATAACGTAATACGTTATAAGGTTATGCCACATAACGTTATACTATATAACGTAATGCGTTATAACGTTATACTATATAACGTAATACGTTATAAGGATATGCCACATAACGTTATACTATATAACGTAATACGTTATAAGGATATGCCACATAACGTTATAGTATATAACGTAATACGTTATAACGATATACTATATAACGTTATACTATATAACGTAATGCGTTATAACGTTATAATATATAACGTAATACGTTATAAGGACATGCCACATAAAGTTATACTATATAACGTAATACGTTATAACGATATACTATATATCGTTATACTATATAACGTAATGCGCTATAACGATATACTATATAAAGTTATACTCTATAACGTCATGCGTTATTACGTTATACTATATAACGTAATACGTTATAAGGATATGACATATAACGTAATACGTTATAACGATATACCATATAACGTTATACTATATAACGTAATGCGTTATAACGTTATACTATGTAACGTAATACGTTATAAGGATATACTATATAACGTAATACGTTATAAGGATATGCCACATATCGTTATACTATATAACGTAATACGTTATAACGATATACTATATAACGTTATACTATATAACGTATTGCGTTATAACGTTAGACTATATAACGTAATGCGTTATAACGATAAACTATATAACGTAATACGTTATAAGGATATGCCACATATCGTTATACTATATAACGTAATGCGTTATAACATTATACTATATAACGTAATACGTTATAACGTTATACTATATATCGTAATACCTTATAAGGATATGACATATAACGTTATACTATATAACGTAATGCGTTATAACGTTACACTATGTAACGTAATACGTTATAAGTATATGCCACATAACGTTATACTATATAACGCAATACGTTATAAGGATATGCCACATAAAGTTATACTATATAACGTTATGCGTTATAACGTTACACTATATAACGTAATACGTTATAAGGATATGCCACATATCGTTATACCATATATCGCAGTACGTTATAAGGATATGCCACATAACGTTATACTATATATCGTAATACGATATAACGATATACTATATAACGTTATACTATATAACGTAATGCGTTATAACGTTATACTATATAACGTAATACGATATATGGATATGCCATATAACGTTATACTGTATATCGTAATGCGCTATAACGTTATACTATATAACGTAATACTTTATAACGATATACCATATAACTTTATACTACATAACGTAATGCGTTATAACGTTATACTATGTAACGTAATACGTTATAAGGATATGACATATAACGTTATACTATATAACGTAATACGTTATAAGGTTATGCCACATAACGTTATACTATATAACGTAATACGTTATAAGGATATGCCACATAACGTTATAGTATATAACGTAATACGTTATAACGATATACTATATAACGTTATACTATATAACGTAATGCGTTATAACGTTATACTATATAACGTAATACGTTACAAGGATATAACATATAACGTTATACTATATAACGTAATGCGTTATAACGTTATACTATATAACGTAATACGTTATATGGATATGCCACATAACGTTATACTATATAACGTAATGCGTTATAACGTTACACTATATAACGTAATACGTTCTAAGGTTATGCCACATAACGTTATACTATATAACGTAATGCGTTATAACATTATACTATATAACGTTATACTGTCTAACGTAATGCGTTATAACGTTATACTATATAACGTAATACGTTATAAGGATATGACATATAACGTTATACTATATAACGTAATACGTAAGAAGGATATGCCACATAACGTTATACTATATACCGTAATACGTTATAACGATATACTATACAACGTTATACTATATAACGTAATGCGTTATAACGTTATACTATATAACGTAATCCGATATATGGATATGCCATATAACGTTATACTGTATATCGTAATGCGCTATAACGTTATACTATATAACGTAATACGTTATAACGATATACCATATAACGTTATAATATATATCGTAATACGATATAACGATATACTATATAACGTTATACTATATAACGTAATGCGTTATAACGTTATACTATATAACGTAATACGATATATGGATATGCCATATAACGTTATACTGTATATCGTAATGCGCTATAACGTTATACTATATAACGTAATACTTTATAACGATATACCAAATAACTTTATACTATATAACGTAATGCGTTATAACGTTATACTATGTAACGTAATACGTTATAAGGATATGACATATAACGTTATACTATATAACGTAATACGTTATAAGGATATGCCACATAACGTTATAGTATACAACGCAATACGTTATAACGATATACTATATAAAGTTATACTCTATAACGTAATGCGTTATTACGTTATACTATATAACGTAGTACGTTATAAGGATATGACATATAACGTTATACTATATAACGTAATGAGTTATAACGTTACACTATATAACGTAATACGTTATAAGGTTATTCCACATAACGTTATACTATATAACGTAATGCGTTATAACATTATACTATATAACGTTATACTGTATAACGTAATGCGTTATAACGTTATACTATATAACGTAAGACGTTATAAGGATATGACATATAACGTTATACTATATAACGTAATGCGTTATAACGTTATACTATATAACGTAATGCGTTATAACATTATACTATATAACGTAATACGTTATAACGTTATGCTATATAACGTAATACGTTATAACGATATACCATATAACGTTATACTATATAACGTAATGCGCTACAACGTTATACTATATAACGTAATACGTTATAACGATATGCCACATAATGTTATACTATATAACGTAATGCGTTATAACATTACACTATGTAACGTAATACGTTATAAGTATATGCCACATAACGTTATACTATATAACGCAATACGTTATAAGGATATGCCACATTACGTTATACTATATAACGTTATGCGTTATAACGTTACACTATATAACGTAATACGTTATAAGGATATGCCACATAACGTTATACTATATATCGTAATACGATATAACGATATACTATATAACGTTATACTCTATAACGTGATGCGTTATAACGTTATACTATATAACGTAATACGATATATGGATATGCCATATAACGTTATACTGTATATCGTAATGCGCTATAACGTTATACTATATAACGTAATACTTTATAACGATATACCATATAACGTTATACTATATAACGTAATGCGTTTTAACGTTATACTATGTAACGTAATACGTTATAAGGATATGACATATAACGTTATACTATATAACGTAATACGTTATAAGGTTATGCCACATAACGTTATACTATATAACGTAATGCGTTATAACGTTATACTATATAACGTAATACGTTACAAGGATGTAACATATAACGTTATACTATATAACGCAATGGGTTATAACGTTATACTATATAACGTAATACGTTATAAGGTTATGCCACATAACGTTATACTATATAACGTAATGCGTTATAACATTATACTATATAACGTTATACTGTATAACGTAATGCGTTATAACGTTATACTATATAACGTAATACGTTATAAGGATATGACATATAACGTTATACTATATAACGTAATGCGTTATAACGTTATACTATGTAACGTAATACGTTATATGGATATGCCACATAACGTTATAGTATATAACGTAATACGTTATAACGATATACTATATAACGTTATACTATATAACGTAATGCGTTATAACGTTATACTATATAACGTAATACGATATATGGATATGCCATATAACGTTATACTGTATATCGTAATGCGCTATAACGTTATACTATATAACGTAATACTTTATAACGATATACCAAATAACTTTATACTATATAACGTAATGCGTTATAACGTTATACTATGTAACGTAATACGTTATAAGGATATGACATATAACGTTATACTATATAACGTAATACGTTATAAGGTTATGCCACATAACGTTATACTATATAACGTAATACGTTATAAGGATATGCCACATAACGTTATAGTATATAACGTAATACGTTATAACGATATACTATATAACGTTATACTGTATAACGTAATGCGTTATAACGTTATACCATATAACGTAATACGTTATAAGGATATGACATATAACGTTATACTATATAACGTAATACGTTATAAGGTTATGCCACATAACGTTATACTATATAACGTAATACGTTATAACGATATACTATATAACGTTATACTATATAACGTAATGCGTTATAACGTTATACTGTATAACGTAATACTTTACAAGGATATGACATATAACGTTTTACTGTATAACGTAATGCGTTATAACGTTATACTATATAACGCAATACGTTATATGGATATGCCATATAACGTTATACTATATAACGTAATGCGTTATAACATTATACTATATAACGTTATACTGTATAACGTAATGCGTTATAACGTTATACTATATAACGTAAGACGTTATAAGGATATGACATATAACGTTATACTATATAACGTAATGCGTTATAACGTTATACTATATAACGTAATGCGTTATAACATTATACTATATAACGTAATACGTTATAACGTTATGCTATATAACGTAATACGTTATAACGATATACCATATAACGTTATACTATATAACGTAATGCGCTACAACGTTATACTATATAACGTAATACGTTATAACGATATGCCACATAATGTTATACTATATAACGTAATGCGTTATAACGTTACACTATGTAACGTAATACGTTATAAGTATATGCCACATAACGTTATACTATATAACGCAATACGTTATAAGGATATGCCTCATTACGTTATACTATATAACGTTATGCGTTATAACGTTACACTATATAACGTAATACGTTATAAGGATATGCCACATAACGTTATACTATATATCGTAATACGATATAACGATATACTATATAACGTTATACTCTATAACGTGATGCGTTATAACGTTATACTATATAACGTAATACGATATATGGATATGCCATATAACGTTATACTGTATATCGTAATGCGCTATAACGTTATACTATATAACGTAATACTTTATAACGATATACCATATAACGTTATACTATATAACGTAATGCGTTTTAACGTTATACTATGTAACGTAATACGTTATAAGGATATGACATATAACGTTATACTATATAACGTAATACGTTATAAGGTTATGCCACATAACGTTATACTATATAACGTAATACGTTATAAGGATATGCCACATAACGTTATAGTATATAACGTAATACGTTATAACGATATACTATATAACGTTATACTATATAACGTAATGCGTTATAACGTTATACTATATAACGTAATACGTTACAAGGATGTAACATATAACGTTATACTATATAACGTAATACGTTACAAGGATGTAACATATAACGTTATACTATATAACGCAATGGGTTATAACGTTATACTATATAACGTAATGCGTTATAACATTACACTATATAACGTTATACTATATAACGTAATGCGCTACAACGTTATACTATATAACGTAATACGTTATAACGATATGCCACATAATGTTATACTATATAACGTAATGCGTTATAACGTTACACTATGTAACGTAATACGTTATAAGTATATGCCACATAACGTTATACTATATAACGCAATACGTTATAAGGATATGCCACATTACGTTATACTATATAACGTTATGCGTTATAACGTTACACTATATAACGTAATACGTTATATGGATATGCCACATAACGTTATAGTATATAACGTAATACGTTATAACGATATACTATATAACGTTATACTATATAACGTAATGCGTTATAACGTTATACTATATAACGTAATACGTTATAAGGATATGACATATAACGTTATACTGTATATCGTAATGCGCTACAACGTTATACTATATAACGTAATACGTTATAACGATATACCATATAACGTTATACTATATAACGTAATGCGTTATAACGTTATACTATATAACGTAATGCGTTATAACATTATACTATATAACGTAATACGTTATAACGTTATGCTATATAACGTAATACGTTATAACGATATACCATATAACGTTATACTATATAACGTAATGCGCTACAACGTTATACTATATAACGTAATACGTTATAACGATATGCCACATAATGTTATACTATATAACGTAATGCGTTATAACATTACACTATGTAACGTAATACGTTATAAGTATATGCCACATAACGTTATACTATATAACGCAATACGTTATAAGGATATGCCACATTACGTTATACTATATAACGTTATGCGTTATAACGTTACACTATATAACGTAATACGTTATAAGGATATGCCACATAACGTTATACTATATATCGTAATACGATATAACGATATACTATATAACGTTATACTCTATAACGTGATGCGTTATAACGTTATACTATATAACGTAATACGATATATGGATATGCCATATAACGTTATACTGTATATCGTAATGCGCTATAACGTTATACTATATAACGTAATACTTTATAACGATATACCATATAACGTTATACTATATAACGTAATGCGTTTTAACGTTATACTATGTAACGTAATACGTTATAAGGATATGACATATAACGTTATACTATATAACGTAATACGTTATAAGGTTATGCCACATAACGTTATACTATATAACGTAATGCGTTATAACGTTATACTATATAACGTAATACGTTACAAGGATGTAACATATAACGTTATACTATATAACGCAATGGGTTATAACGTTATACTATATAACGTAATACGTTATAAGGTTATGCCACATAACGTTATACTATATAACGTAATGCGTTATAACATTATACTATATAACGTTATACTGTATAACGTAATGCGTTATAACGTTATACTATATAACGTAATACGTTATAAGGATATGACATATAACGTTATACTATATAACGTAATGCGTTATAACGTTATACTATGTAACGTAATACGTTATATGGATATGCCACATAACGTTATAGTATATAACGTAATACGTTATAACGATATACTATATAACGTTATACTATATAACGTAATGCGTTATAACGTTATACTATATAACGTAATACGATATATGGATATGCCATATAACGTTATACTGTATATCGTAATGCGCTATAACGTTATACTATATAACGTAATACTTTATAACGATATACCAAATAACTTTATACTATATAACGTAATGCGTTATAACGTTATACTATGTAACGTAATACGTTATAAGGATATGACATATAACGTTATACTATATAACGTAATACGTTATAAGGTTATGCCACATAACGTTATACTATATAACGTAATACGTTATAAGGATATGCCACATAACGTTATAGTATATAACGTAATACGTTATAACGATATACTATATAACGTTATACTGTATAACGTAATGCGTTATAACGTTATACCATATAACGTAATACGTTATAAGGATATGACATATAACGTTATACTATATAACGTAATACGTTATAAGGTTATGCCACATAACGTTATACTATATAACGTAATACGTTATAACGATATACTATATAACGTTATACTATATAACGTAATGCGTTATAACGTTATACTGTATAACGTAATACTTTACAAGGATATGACATATAACGTTTTACTGTATAACGTAATGCGTTATAACGTTATACTATATAACGCAATACGTTATATGGATATGCCATATAACGTTATACTATATAACGTAATGCGTTATAACATTATACTATATAACGTTATACTGTATAACGTAATGCGTTATAACGTTATACTATATAACGTAAGACGTTATAAGGATATGACATATAACGTTATACTATATAACGTAATGCGTTATAACGTTATACTATATAACGTAATGCGTTATAACATTATACTATATAACGTAATACGTTATAACGTTATGCTATATAACGTAATACGTTATAACGATATACCATATAACGTTATACTATATAACGTAATGCGCTACAACGTTATACTATATAACGTAATACGTTATAACGATATGCCACATAATGTTATACTATATAACGTAATGCGTTATAACGTTACACTATGTAACGTAATACGTTATAAGTATATGCCACATAACGTTATACTATATAACGCAATACGTTATAAGGATATGCCACATTACGTTATACTATATAACGTTATGCGTTATAACGTTACACTATATAACGTAATACGTTATAAGGATATGCCACATAACGTTATACTATATATCGTAATACGATATAACGATATACTATATAACGTTATACTCTATAACGTGATGCGTTATAACGTTATACTATATAACGTAATACGATATATGGATATGCCATATAACGTTATACTGTATATCGTAATGCGCTATAACGTTATACTATATAACGTAATACTTTATAACGATATACCATATAACGTTATACTATATAACGTAATGCGTTTTAACGTTATACTATGTAACGTAATACGTTATAAGGATATGACATATAACGTTATACTATATAACGTAATACGTTATAAGGTTATGCCACATAACGTTATACTATATAACGTAATACGTTATAAGGATATGCCACATAACGTTATAGTATATAACGTAATACGTTATAACGATATACTATATAACGTTATACTATATAACGTAATGCGTTATAACGTTATACTATATAACGTAATACGTTACAAGGATGTAACATATAACGTTATACTATATAACGTAATACGTTACAAGGATGTAACATATAACGTTATACTATATAACGCAATGGGTTATAACGTTATACTATATAACGTAATGCGTTATAACATTACACTATATAACGTTATACTATATAACGTAATGCGCTACAACGTTATACTATATAACGTAATACGTTATAACGATATGCCACATAATGTTATACTATATAACGTAATGCGTTATAACGTTACACTATGTAACGTAATACGTTATAAGTATATGCCACATAACGTTATACTATATAACGCAATACGTTATAAGGATATGCCACATTACGTTATACTATATAACGTTATGCGTTATAACGTTACACTATATAACGTAATACGTTATATGGATATGCCACATAACGTTATAGTATATAACGTAATACGTTATAACGATATACTATATAACGTTATACTATATAACGTAATGCGTTATAACGTTATACTATATAACGTAATACGTTATAAGGATATGACATATAACGTTATACTGTATATCGTAATGCGCTACAACGTTATACTATATAACGTAATACGTTATAACGATATACCATATAACGTTATACTATATAACGTAATGCGTTATAACGTTATACTATATAACGTAATACGTTGTAAGGATATGACATATAACGTTATACTATATAACGTAATACGTTATAACGATATACTATATAACGTTATACTATATAACGTAATGCGTTATAACGTTACACTATATAACGTAATACGTTATAAGGTTATGCCACATAACGTTATACTATATAACGTAATGCGTTATAACATTATACTATATAACGTTATACTGTATAACGTAATGCGTTATAACGTTATACTATTTAACGTAATACGTTATAAGGATATGACATATAACGTTACACTATATAACGTAATGCGTTATAACGTTATACTATCTAACGTAATACGTTATATGGATATGCCACATAACGTTATAGTATATAACGTAATACGTTATAACGATATACTATATAACGTTATACTATATAACGTAATGCGTTATAACGTTATACTATATAACGTAATACGTTATAGGGATATGACATATAACGTTATACTGTATATCGTAATGCGCTACAACGTTATACTATATAACGCAATACGTTATATGGATATGCCATATAACGTTATACCATATAACGTAATGCGTTATAACCTTATACTATATAACGTAATACGTTATATGGATATGCCATATAACGTTATACCATATAACGTAATGCTTTATAACCTTATACTATATAACGTAATACGTTATATGGATATGCAATATAACGTTATACTATATAACGTAATGCGATATAACCTTATACTAAATAACGTAATACGTTATATGGATATGCCACATAACGTTATACTATATATCGTAATACGTTATAACATTATACTATGTAACGTAATACGTTATAAGGTTATGCCACATAAGGTAATACTATATAACGTAATACGTTATATCATTATATTATATAACGTAATGCGTTATAACATTATGCTATGTAACGTAATACGTTATAACTATATACCATATAACGTTATGCTATATAACGTAATACGTTATAACGATATACCATATAACGTTATACTATATAACGTAATGCGTTATAACGTTACACTATATAACGTAATACGTTATAAGGATATGCCACATAACGTTATACTATATAACGTAATACGTTATAAGGACATGCCACATAACGTTATACTATATAACGTAATACGTTATTACGATATACTATATATCGTTATACTATATAACGTAATGCGCTATAACGATATACTATATAAAGTTATACTCTATAACGTAATGCGTTATAACATTATACTATATAACGTAATACGTTATAACGTTATACTATATATCGTAATACGTTATAAGGATATGACATATAACGTTATACTATATAACGTAATGCGTTATAACGTTACACTATGTAACGTAATACGTTATAAGTATATGCCACATAACGTTATACTATATAACGCAATACGTTATAAGGATATGCCACATAACGTTATACTATATAACGTTATGCGTTAAAACGTTACACTATATAACGTAATACGTTATAAGGATATGCCACATAACGTTATACTATATATCGCAGTACGCTATAAGGATATGCCATATAACGTTATACTATATAACGTAATACGTTATAAGGATATGCCACATAACGTTATACTATATATCGTAATACGAGATAACGATATACTATATAACGTTATACAATATAACGTAATGCGTTATAACGTTATACTATATAACGTAATACGATATATGGATGTGCCATATAACGTTATACTGTATATCGTAATGCGCTATAACGTTATACTATATAACGTAATACTTTATAACGATATACCATATAACGTTATACTATATAACGTAATGCGTTATAACGTTATACTATGTAACGTAATACGTTATAAGGATATGACATATAACGTTATACTATATAACGTAATGCGTTATAACGTTACACTATGTAACGTAATACGTTATAAGTATATGCCACATAACGTTATACTATATAACGCAATACGTTATAAGGATATGCCACATAACGTTATACTATATAACGTAATACGTTATAAGGATATGCCACATAACGTTATACTATATAACGTAATACGTTATAACGTTATACTATATATCGTAATACGTTATAAGGATATGACATATAACGTTATACTATATAACGTAATACGTTATAACGTTACACTATGTAACGTAATACGTTATAAGTATATGCCACATAACGTTATACTATATAACGCAATACGTTATAAGGATATGCCACATAACGTTATACTATATAACGTAATACGTTATAAGGATATGCCACATAACGTTATAGTATACAACGTAATACGTTATAACGATATACTATATAACGTTATACTATATAACGTAATGCGTTATAACGTTATGCTATATAACGTAATACGTTACAAGGATATAACATATAACGTTATACTATATAACGTAATGCGTTATAACCTTATACTATATAACGTAATACGTTATATGGATATGCCATATAACGTTATACAATATAACGTAATGCGTTATAACGTTAGACTATATAACGTAATACGTTATAAGGTTATGCCACATAACGTTATACTATATAACGTAATGCGTTATAACATTATACTATATAACGTTATACTGTATAACGTAATGCGTTATAACGTTATACTATATAACGTAATACGTTATAAAGTTATGCCACATAACGTTATACTATATAACGTAATTCGTTATAAGGATATGCCACATAAAGTTATAGTATATAACGTAATACGTTACAACGATATACTATATAACGTTATACTATATAACGTAATGCGTTATAACGTTATACTATATAACGTAATACGTTACAAGGTTATGACATATAACGTTATACTATATAACGTAATGAGTTATAACGTTACACTATATAACGTAATACGTTATAAGGATATGCCACATAACGTTATACTATATAACGTAATGCGATATGACCTTATACTATATAACGTAACACGTTATAAGGATATGACACATAACGTTATACTATATAACGTAATGAGTTATAACGTTACACTATATAACGTAATACGTTATAAGGATATGACATATAATGTTATACTATATAACGTAATGCGTTATAACGTTATACTATATAACTTAATACGTTATAAGGATATGCCACATATCGTTATACTATATAACGTAATGCGTTATAACATTATACTATATAACGTAATACGTTATATGGATATGACATATAACGTTATACTATATAACGTAATACGTTATAAGGTTATGCCACATAACGTTATAGTATATAACGTAATACGTTATAACGATATACTACATAACGTTATACTATATAACGTAATGCGTTATAACGTTATACTATATAACGTGATACTTTACAAGGATATGGCATATAACGTTATACTATATAACGTAATGCGTTATAACGTTATACTATATAACGCAATACGTTATATGGATATGCCATATAACGTTATACCATATAACGTAATGCGTTATAACCTTCTACTATATAACGTAATACGTTATATGGATATGACATAAAACGTTTTACTATATAACGTAATGCGTTATAACGTTACACTATATAACGTAATACGTTATAAGGATATGCCACATAACGTTATACTATATAACGTAATACGTTATAAGGACATGCCACATAACGTTATACTATATAACGTATTACGTTATAACGATATACTATATATCGTTATACTGTATAACGTAATGCGTTATAACGTTATACTATATAACGTAATGCGTTATAACGTTATACTATATAACGTAATACGTTATAAGGATATGACATATAACGTTATACTATATAACGTAATGCGTTATAACGTTATACTATATAACGTAATGCGTTATAACATTATACTATATAACGTAATACATTATAACGTTATGCTATATAACGTAATACGTTATAACGATATACCATATAACGTTATACTATATAACGTAATGCGCTAAAACGTTATACTATATAACGTAATAAGTTATAACGATATGCCACATAACGTTATACTATATAACGTAATGCGTTATAACGTTACACTATGTAACGTAATACGTTACAAGTATATGCCACATAACGTTATACTATATAACGCAATACGTTATAAGGATATGCCACATAACGTTATACTATATAACGTTATGCGTTATAACGTTACACTATATAACGTAATACGTTATAAGGATATGCCACATAACGTTATACTATATACCGTAATACGTTATAACGATATACTATATAACGTAATGCGTTATAACGTTATACTATATAACGTAATACGTTATAAGGATATGACATATAACGTTATACTATATAACGTAATACGTAAGAAGGATATGCCACATAGCGTTATACTATATACCGTAATTCGTTATAACGATATACTATATAACGTTATACTATATAACGTAATGCGTTATAACGTTATACTATATAACGTAATCCGATATATGGATATGCCATATAACGTTATACTGTATATCGTAATGCGCTATAACGTTATACTATATAACGTAATACTTTATAACGATATACCATATAACGTTATACTATATAACGTAATGCGTTATAACGTTATACTATGTAACGTAATACGTTATAAGGATATGACATATAACGTTATACTATATAACGTATTACGTTATAAGGTTATGCCACATAACGTTATACTATATAATGTAATACGTTATAACGATATACCATATAACGTTATACTATATATCGTAATGCGTTATAACGTTATACCATATAACGTAATACGTTATAAGGATATGACATAAAACGTTATACTATATAACGTAATGCGTTATAACGTTACACTATATAACGTAATACGTTATAAGGATATGCCACATAACGTTATACTATATAACGTAATACGTTATAAGGACATGCCACATAACGTTATACTATATAACGTAATACCTTATAACGATATACTATATATCGTATACTATATACTATATAACGTAATGCGCTATAACGATATACTATATAAAGTTATACTCTATAACGTAATGCGTTATAACATTATACTATATAACGTAATACGTTATAACGTTATACTATATATCGTAATACGTTATAAGGATATGACATATAACGTTATACTATATAACGTAATACGTTATAACGTTACACTATGTAACGTAATACGTTATAAGTATACGCCACATAACGTTATACTATATAACGCAATACGTTATAAGGATATGCCACATAACGTTACACTATATAACGTTATGCGTTAAAACGTTACACTATATAACGTAATACGTTATAAGGATATGCCACATAACGTTATACTATATATCGCAGTACGCTATAAGGATATGCCATATAACGTTATACTATATAACGTAATACGTAAGAAGGATATGCCACATAACGTTATACTATATATCGTAATACGATATAACGATATACTATATAACGTTATACAATATAACGTAATGCGTTATAACGTTATACTATATAACGTAATACGATATATGGATATGCCATATAACGTTATACTGTATATCGTAATGCGCTATAACGTTATACTATATAACGTAATACTTTATAACGATATACCATATAACGTTATACTATATAACGCAATACGTTATAAGGATATGACATATAACGTTATACTATATAACGTAATACGTTATAAGGTTATGCCACATAACGTTATACTATATAACGTAATACGTTATAAGGATATGCCACATAACGTTATAGTATATAACGTAATACGTTATAACGATATACTATATAACGTTATACTATATAACGTAATGCGTTATAACGTTATACTATATAACGTAATACGTTACAAGGATATAACATATGACGTTATACTATATAACGTAATGCGTTATAACGTTATACTATATAACGTAATACGTTATATGGATATGCCATATAACGTTATACTATATAACGTAATGCGTTATAACGTTACACTATATAACGTAATACGTTATAAGGTTATGCCACATAACGTTATACTATATAACGTAATGCGTTATAACATTATACTATATAACGTTATACTGTATAACGTAATGCGTTATAACGTTATACTATATAACGTAATACGTTATAAGGATATGACATATAACGTTATACTATATAACGTAATACATTATAAGGTTATGCCACATAACCTTATACTATATAACGTAATACGTTATAAGGATATGCCACATAACGTTATAGTATATAACGTAATACGTTATAACGATATACTATATAACGTTATACTATATAACGTAATGCGTTATAACGTTATACTATATAACGTAATGCGTTATAACGTTATACTATATAACGTAATACTTTACAAGGATATGACATATAACGTTATACTATATAACGTAATGCGTTATAACATTATACTATATAACGTAATACGTTATAAGGATATGACATATAATGTTATACTATATAACGTAATGCGTTATAACGTTATACTATATAACTTAATACGTTATAAGGATATGCCACATATCGTTATACTATATAACGTAATGCGTTATAACAATATACTATATAACGTAATACGTTATATGGATATGACATATAACGTTATACTATATAACGTAATACGTTATAAGGTTATGCCACATAACGTTATAGTATATAACGTAATACGTTATAACGATATACTATATAACGTTATACTATATAACGTAATGCGTTATAACGTTATACTATATAACGTAATACTTTACAAGGATATGACATATAACGTTATACTATATAACGTAATGCGTTATAACGTTATACTATATAACGCAATACGTTATATGGATATGCCATATAACGTTATACCATATAACGTAATGCGTTATAACCTTATACTATATAACGTAATACGTTATATGGATATGCAATATAACCTTATACTATATAACGTAATGCGATATAACCTTATACTATATAACGTAATACGTTATATGGATATGACATAAAACGTTATACTATATAACGTAATGCGTTATAACGTTACACTATATAACGTAATACGTTATAAGGATATGCCACATAACGTTATACTATATAACGTAATACGTTATAAGGACATGCCACATAACGTTATACTATATAACGTATTACGTTATAACGATATACTATATATCGTTATACTGTATAACGTAATGCGTTATAACGTTATACTATATAACGTAATACGTTATAAGGATATGACATATAACGTTATACTATATAACGTAATGCGTTATAACGTTATACTATATAACGTAATACGTTATAAGGATATGACATATAACGTTATACTATATAACGTAATGCGTTATAACGTTATACTATATAACGTAATGCGTTATAACATTATACTATATAACGTAATACGTTATAACGTTATGCTATATAACGTAATACGTTATAACGATATACCATATAACGTTATACTATATAACGTAATGCGCTAAAACGTTATACTATATAACGTAATACGTTATAACGATATGCCACATAACGTTATACTATATAACGTAATGCGTTATAACGTTACACTATGTAACGTAATACGTTATAAATATATGCCACATAACGTTATACTATATAACGCAATACGTTGTAAGGATATGCCACATAACGTTATACTATATAACGTTATGCGTTATAACGTTACACTATATAACGTAATACGTTATAAGGATATGCCACATAGCGTTATACTATATACCGTAATACGTTATAACGATATACTATATAACGTTATACTATATAACGTAATGCGTTATAACGTTATACTATATAACGTAATACGTTATAAGGATATGACATATAACGTTATACTATATAACGTAATACGTAAGAAGGATATGCCACATAACGTTATACTATATACCGTAATACGTTATAACGATATACTATATAACGTTATACTATATAACGTAATGCGTTATAACGTTATACTATATAACGTAATCCGATATATGGATATGCCATATAACGTTATACTGTATATCGTAATGCGCTATAACGTTATACTATATAACGTAATACTTTATAACGATGTACCATATAACGTTATACTATATAACGTAATGCGTTATAACGTTATACTATGTAACGTAATACGTTATAAGGATATGACATATAACGTTATACTATATAACGTAATACGTTATAAGGTTATGCCACATAACGTTATACTATATAACGTAATACGTTATATGGATATGCCACATAACGTTATAGTATATAACGTAATACGTTATAACGATATACTATATAACGTTATACTATATAACGTAATGCGTTATAACGTTATACTATATAACGTAATACGTTACAAGGATATAACATATGACGTTATACTATATAACGTAATGCGTTATAACGTTATACTATATAACGTAATACGTTATAATGATATGACATATAACGTTATACTATATAACGTAATGCGTTATAACGTTATACTATGTAACGTAATACGTTATATGGATATGCCACATAACGTTATAGTATATAACGTAATACGTTAGAACGATATACTATATAACGTTATACTATATAACGTAATGCGTTATAACGTTATACTATATAACGTAATACGTTATAGGGATATGACATATAACGTTATACTGTATATCGTAATGCGCTACAGCGTTATTCTATATAACGTAATCCGTTATAACGATATACCATATAACGTTATACTATATAACGTAATGGGTTATAACGTTATACTATATAACGTAATACGTTATAAGGATATGACATATAACGTTATACTATATAACGTAATACGTTATAAGGTTATGCCACATAACGTTATACTATATAACGTAATACGTTATAAGGATATGCCACATAACGTTATAGTATATAACGTAATACGTTATAACGATATACTATATAACGTTATACTATATAACGTAATGCGTTATAACGTTATACTATATAACGTAATACGATATATGGATATGCCATATGACGTTATACTGTATATCGTAATGCGCTATAACGTTATACTATATAACGTAATACTTTATAACGATATACCATATAACGTTATACTATATAACGTAATACGTTATAAGGATATGACATATAACGTTATACTATATAACGTAATACGTTATAAGGTTATGCCACATAACGTTATACTATATATCGTAATACGTTATAAGGATATGCCACATAACGTTATAGTATATAACGTAATACGTTATAACGATATACTATATAACGTTATACTATATAACGTAATGCGTTATAACGTTATACTATATAACGTAATACGTTACAAGGATATAACATATGACGTTATACTGTATATCGTAATGCGCTACAACGTTATACTATATAACGTAATACGTTATAACGTTATACCATATAACGTTATACTATATAACGTAATGCGTTCTAACGTTATACTATATAACGTAATACGTTATAAGGATATGACATATAACGTTATACTATATAACGTAATACGTTATAAGGTTATGCCACATAACGTTATACTGTATAACGTAATGCGTTATAACGTTACACTATATAACGTAATACGTTATAAGGTTATGCCACATAACGTTATACTATATAACGTAATGCGTTATAACATTATACTATATAACGTTATACTGTATAACGTAATGCGTTATAACGTTATACTATATAACGTAATACGTTATAAGGATATGACATATAACGTTATACTATATAACGTAATGCGTTATAACGTTATACTATGTAACCTAATACGTTATATGGATATGCCACATAACGTTATAGTATATAACGTAATACGTTATAACGATATACTATATAACGTTATACTATATAACGTAATGCGTTATAACGTTATACTATATAACGTAATACGTTATAAGGATATGACATATAACGTTATACTGTATATCGTAATGCGCTACAACGTTATACTATATAACGCAATACGTTATATGGATATGCCATATAACGTTATACCATATAACGTAATGCGTTATAACATTATGCTATGTAACGTAATACGTTATAACTATATACCATATAACGTTATGCTATATAACGTAATACGTTATAACGATATACCATATAACGTTATACTATATAACGTAATGCGCTATAACGTTATACTATATAATGTAATACGTTATAACGATATACCATATAACGTTATACTATATAACGTAATGCGTTATAACGTTATACCATATAACGTAATACGTTGTAAGGATATGACATAAAACGTTATACTATATAACGTAATGCGTTATAACCTTACACTATATAACGTAATACGTTATAAGGATATGCCACATAACGTTATACTATATAACGTAATACGTTATAAGGACATGCCACATAACGTTATACTATATAACGTAATACGTTATAACGATATACTATATATCGTTATACTATATAACGTAATGCGCTATAACGATATACTATATAAAGTTATACTCTATAACGTAATGCGTTATAACATTATACTATATAACGTAATACGTTATAACGTTATACTATATATCGTAATACGTTATAAGGATATGCCACATAACGTTATACTATATAACGTTATGCGTTATATCGTTACACTATATAACGTAATACGTTATAAGGATATGCCACATAACGTTATACTATATATCGCAGTACGCTATAAGGATATGCCATATAACGTTATACTATATAACGTAATACGTTATAAGGATATGCCACATAACGTTATACTATATATCGTAATACGATATAACGATATACTATATAACGTTATACTATATAACGTAATGCGTTATAACGTTATACTATATAACGTAATACGATATATGGATATGCCATATAACGTTATACTGTATATCGTTATGCGCTATAACGTTATACTATATAACGTAATACTTTATAACGATATACCATATAACGTTATACTATATAACGTAATGCGTTATAACGTTATACTATGTAACGTAATACGTTATAAGGATATGACATATAACGTTATACTATATAATGTAATACGTTATAAGGTTATGCCACATAACGTTATACTATATAACGTAATACGTTATAAGGATATGCCACATAACGTTATAGTATATAACGTAATACGTTATAACGATATACTATATAACGTTATACTATATAACGTAATGCGTTATAACGTTATGCTATATAACGTAATACGTTACAAGGATATAACATATAACGTTATACTATATAACGTAATGCGTTATAACCTTATACTATATAACGTAATACGTTATATGGATATGCCATATAACGTTATACTATATAACGTAATGCGTTATAACGTTAGACTATATAACGTAATACGTTATAAGGTTATGCCACATAACGTTATACTATATAACGTAATGCGTTATAACATTATACTATATAACGTTATACTGTATAACGTAATGCGTTATAACGTAATACGATATAACGTAATACGTTATAAGGATATGACATATAACGTTATACTATATAACGTAATACGTAAGAAGGATATGCCACATAACGTTATACTATATACCGTAATACGTTATAACGATATACTATATAACGTTATACCATATAACGTAATGCGTTATAACCTTATACTATATAACGTAATACGTTATATGGATATGCAATATAACGTTATACTATATAACGTAATGCGATACAACCTTATACTATATAACGTAATACGTTATATGGATATGCCACATAACGTTATACTATATATCGTAATACGTTATAACATTATACTATGTAACGTAATACGTTATATGGATATGCCACATATCGTTATACTATATAACGTAATGCGTTATAACATTATACTATATAACGTAATACGTTATAACGTTATACTATATAACGTAATACGTCATAAGGATATGACACATAACGATATACAATATAACGTAATGCGTTATAACGTTATGTTATATAACGTAATACGTTATAAGGATATGCCACATAACGTTATACTATATAAAGTAATGCGTTATAACGTTACACTATATAAAGTAATACGTTATAAGGATATGCCACATAACGTTATACTATATAACGTAATACGTTGTAAGGATATGCCATATAACATTATACTATATGACGTAATGCGTTATAACGTTATACTATATAACGTAATACGTTATAAGGATATGACATATAACGTTATACTATATAACGTAATACGTTATAAGGTTATGCCACATAACGTTATACTATATAACGTAATGCGTTATAACATTATACTATATAACGTTATACTGTATAACGTAATGCGTTATAACGTAATACTATATAACGTAATACGTTATAAGGATATGACATATAACGTTATACTATATAACGTAATACGTTATAAGGTTATGCCACATAACGTTATACTATATAACGTAATGCGTTATAACATTATACTATATAACGTTATACTGTATAACGTAATGCGTTATAACGTTATACTATATAACGTAATACGATATATGGATATGCCATATAACGTTATACTGTATATCGTTATGCGCTATAACGTTATACTATATAACGTAATACTTTATAACGATATACCATATAACGTTATACTATATAACGTAATGCGTTATAACGTTATACTATGTAACGTAATACGTTATAAGGATATGACATATAACGTTATACTATATAATGTAATACGTTATAAGGTTATGCCACATAACGTTATACTATATAACGTAATACGTTATAAGGATATGCCACATAACGTTATAGTATATAACGTAATACGTTATAACGATATACTATATAACGTTATACTATATAACGTAATGCGTTATAACGTTATGCTATATAACGTAATACGTTACAAGGATATAACATATAACGTTATACTATATAACGTAATGCGTTATAACCTTATACTATATAACGTAATACGTTATATGGATATGCCATATAACGTTATACTATATAACGTAATGCGATATAACGTTAGACTATATAACGTAATACGTTATAAGGTTATGCCACATAACGTTATACTATATAACGTAATGCGTTATAACATTATACTATATAACGTTATACTGTATAACGTAATGCGTTATAACGTAATACTATATAACGTAATACGTTATAAGGATATGACATATAACGTTATACTATATAACGTAATACGTAAGAAGGATATGCCACATAACGTTATACTATATACCGTAATACGTTATAACGATATACTATATAACGTTATACCATATAACGTAATGCGTTATAACCTTATACTATATAACGTAATACGTTATATGGATATGCAATATAACGTTATACTATATAACGTAATGCGATACAACCTTATACTATATAACGTAATACGTTATATGGATATGCCACATAACGTTATACTATATATCGTAATAAGTTATAACATTATACTATGTAACGTAATACGTTATATGGATATGCCACATATCGTTATACTATATAACGTAATGCGTTATAACATTATACTATATAACGTAATACGTTATAACGTTATACTATATAACGTAATACGTCATAAGGATATGACACATAACGATATACAATATAACGTAATGCGTTATAACGTTATGTTATATAACGTAATACGTTATAAGGATATGCCACATAACGTTATACTATATAAAGTAATGCGTTATATCGTTACACTATATAAAGTAATACGTTATAAGGATATGCCACATAACGTTATACTATATAACGTAATACGTTGTACGGATATGCCATATAACATTATACTATATGACGTAATGCGTTATAACGTTATACTATATAACGTAATACGTTATAAGGATATGACATATAACGTTATACTATATAACGTAATACGTTATAAGGTTATGCCACATAACGTTATACGATATAACGTAATACGTTATAAGCATATGCCACATAACGTTATACTATATAACGTTATGCGTTATAACGTTACACTATATAACGTAATACGTTGTAAGGATATGCCGCATAACGTTATACTATATAACGCAATACGTTATAAGGATATGCCATAAAACATTACACTATATGACGTAATGCGTTATAACGTTATACTATATAACGTAATACGTTATAAGGATATGCCACATAACGTTATACTATATAACGTAATGCGTTATAAGGATATGACACATAACGTTATACTATATAACGTAATGCGTTATAACGTTATACTATATAACGTAATACGTTATAAGGATATGCCACATAACGTTATACTATATAACGTAATACGTTATAAGGATATGCCACATAATGTTATACTATATATCGTAATACGATATAACGATATACTATATAGCGTTATACTATATAACGTAATGCGTTATAACGTTATACTATATAACGTAATACGATATATGGATATGCCATATAACGTTATATTGTATATCGTAATGCTCTATAACGTTATACTATATAACGTTATACTGTATATCGTAATGCTCTATAACGTTATACTATATAACGTAATACGTTATAACGATATACCATATAACGTTATACTATATAACGTAATGCGTTATAACGTTATACTATGTAACGTAATACGCTATAAGGAAATGACATATAACGTTATACTATATAACGTAATACGTTATAAGGTTATGCCACATAACGTTATACTATATTACGTAATACGTTATAAGGATATGCCACATAACGTTATAGTATATAACGTAATACGTTATAACGATATACTATATAACGTTATACTATATAACGTAATGTGTTATAACGTTATACTATATAACGTAATACGTTATAAGGATATGACATAAAACGTTGTACTATATAACGTAATGCGTTATAACGTTATACTATATACCGTAATACGTTATATGGATATGCCATATAACTTTAAACTATATAACGTAATTATAACGAATTATCTCAAACGGGACAGAAATATCTCTTAATTGTTCTCAAAATCGACGAATGATTGCGATTTGCGTGTATCTGGGTTTATTTCGACGCTGGAAAACGAGTGTACTACATTCTGCACGCATATTACAGTGAAAATAGCGTTTAAACGACGAAATATCACAAACGGGAAAGAAATATCTCTTAATTTTTTTCAAAATCGACGAATGATTGAGATTTGCATCTTTCTGGGCTTGTTTCGACGCTGCAGAACGCGTGCACAACGTTTTGCATGTAAAATGGTGTGAAAAGAGCGTTTAAAGTTCGAAATATTACAAACGGGATAGAAATTACGATTAATCTTCGTTAAAATCGGCGAATCATTGCGACTTGCGAGTTTCTGAGCATATTTCGACGCTGGAAAAGGCTTGCACTACGTTCTGCACGCATAATGCAGTGATAATAGCGTTTAAACGTCGAAATATCACAAGGGGGAAAGAAATATCTCTTAATTTTTTTCAAAATTGACGAATGATTGAGATTTGCGTGTTTCCGGGCTTGTTTCGACGCTGGAGAAGGCGTGCACTACGTTTTGCATGTAAAATGATGTGAAAAGAGCGTTTAAACGTCGAAATATTACAAACGGGACAGAAATTACGATTAATCTTCGTTAAAATCGGCGAATCATTGCGACTTGCGAGTTTCTGGACTTGTTTTGACGCTGGAAAACGCGTGCACTACGTTTTGCATGTAAAATGGAATGAAAACAGCGTTTAATCGTGGAATTGTCTCAAACGGGACAGAAATATCTCTTAATTGTTCTCAATATCGACGAATGATTGCGATTTGCGAGTTTCTGGGATTGTTTCTACGCTGCAGAACACGTGCACTACACTTTGCATGTAAAATGGTGTGAAAAGAGCGTTTAAACGTCGAAATATTACAAACGGGACAGAAATTACGATTAATCTTCGTTAAAATCGGCGAATCATTGCGACTTGCGAGATTCTGGGCTTGTTTCGACGCTGGAAAACGCGTGCACTACGTTTCGCATGTAAAATGCAGTGAAAGGAGCGTTTAAACGTTGAATTATCTCAAACGGGACAGAAATATCTCTTAATTGTTCTCAATATCGACGAATGATTGCGATTTGCGAGTTTCTGGGATTGTTTCTACGCTGCAGAACACGTGCACTACACTTTGCATGTAAAATGGTGTGAAAAGAGCGTTTGAACGTCGAAATATTACAAACGGGACAGAAATTACGATTAATCTTCGTTAAAATCGGCGAATCATTGCGACTTGCGAGTTTCTGGGCTTGTTTCGACGCTGGCAAAGGCGTGCACTACGTTCTGCGCGCATAATGCAGTGAAAATAGCGTTTAAAACGTCGAAATATCACAAACGGGAAAGAAATATCTGTTAATTTTTTTCAAAATTGACGAATGATTGAGATTTGCGTGCTTCTGGGCTTGTGTCGACGCTGTAGAACGCGTGCAATACATTTTGCATGTAAAATGGTGTGAAAAGAGCGCTTAAACTTCGAAATATTACAAACGGGACAGAAATTACAATTAATCTTCGTTAAAATCGGTGTATCATTGCGACTTGCGAGTTTCTGGGCTTGTTTCGACGCTGGAAAAGGCGTGCACTACGTTTTGCATGTAAAATGGAGTGAAAACAGCGTTTAAAGATGGAATTATCTCAAACGGGACAGAAATATCTCTTAATTGTTCTCAAAATCTACGAATGATTGCGATTTGCGTGTGTCTGGGCTTATTTCGACGCTGGAAGACCTCGTGTACTACATTCTGCACGCATAATGCAGTGAAAAGAGCGTTTAATCGTCGAAATATTACAAACGGGATAGAAATTACGATTAATCTTCGTTAAAATCGGCGAATCATTGCGACTTGCGTGTTTCTGGGCATATTTCGACCCTGGAAACCGCGTGTACTACGTTTTGCATGTAAAATGGAGTGAAAGGAGCGTTTAAACGTTGAATTATCTCAAACGGGACAGAAATATCTCTTAATTGTTCTCAATATCGACGAATGATTGCGATTTGCGTGTTTCTGGGCTTGTGTCGACGCTGTACAACGCGTGCAATACATTTTGCATGTAAAATGGTGTGAAAAGAGCGCTAAAACGTCGAAATATTACAAACGGGACAGAAATTACAATTAATCTTCGTTAAAATCGGTGTATCATTGCGACTTGCGAGTTTCTGGGCTTGTTTCGACGCTGGAAAAGGCGTGCACTACGTTTTGCATGTAAAATGGAGTGAAAACAGCGTTTAAACGTGGAATTATCTCAAACGGGACAGATATATCTCTTAATTGTTCTCAAAATCTACGAATGATTGCGATTTGCGTGTGTCTGGGCTTATTTCGACGCTGGAGAACGCGTGTACTACATTCTGCACGCATAATGCAGTGAAAAGAGCGTTTAAAGGTCGAAATATTACAAACGGGATAGAAATTACGATTAATCTTCGTTAAAATCGGCGAATCATTGCGACTTGCGTGTTTCTGGGCATATTTCGACGCTGGAAACCGCGTGCACTACGTTTTGCATGTAAAATGGAGTGAAAGGAGCGTTTAAACGTTGAATTATATCAAACGGGACAGAAATATCTCTTAATTGTTCTCAATATCGACGAATGATTGCGATTTGCGTGTGTCTGGGCTTATTTCGACGCTGGAAAACGAGTGTACTACATTCTGCACGCATAATGCAGTGAAAAGAGCGTTTAAACGACGAAATATAACTAACGGGAAAGAAATGTAGCTTAATTTTCGTTAAAATAGGCGAATGATTGCGATTTGCGAGTTTCTAGGATTGTTTCTACGCTGCAGAACACGTGCAATACATTTTGCATGTAAAATGGTGTGGAAAGAGCGTTTAAACGTCGAAATATTACAAACGGGACAGAAATTACGATTAATCTTCGTTAAAATCGGCGAATCATTGCGACTTGCGAGTTTCTGGGCTTGTTTCGACGCTGGAAAAGGCGTGCACTACGTTTTGCATGTAAAATAGAGGGAAAACAGCGTTTAAACGTGGAATTATATCAAACGGGACAGAAATATCTCTTAATTGTTCTCAATATCGACGAATGATTGCGATTTGCGAGTTTCTGGGATTGTTTCTACGCTGCAGAACACGTGCACTACACTTTACATGTAAAATGGTGTGAAAAGAGCGTTTAAACGTCGAAATATTACAAACGGGACAGAAATTACGATTAATCTTCGTTAAAATCGGCGAATCATTGCGACTTGCGAGTTTCTGGGCTTGTTTCGACGCTGCCAAAGGCGTGCACTACGTTCTGCGCGCATAATGCAGTGAAAATAGCGTTTAAACGTCGAAATATCACAAACGGGAAAGAAATATCTGTTAATTTTTTTCAAAATTGACGAATGATTGAGATTTGCGTGTTTCTGGGCTTGTGTCGACGCTGTAGAACGCGTGCAATACATTTTGCATGTAAAATGGTGTGAAAAGAGCGCTTAAACGTCGAAATATTACAAACGGGAGAGAAATTACAATTAATCTTCGTTAAAATCGGCGAATCATTGCGACTTGCGAGTTTCTGGGGTTGTTTCGACGCTGGAAAAGGCGTGCACTACGTTTTGCATGTAAAATGGAGGGAAAACAGCGTTTAAACGTGGAATTATCTCAAACGGGACAGAAATATCTCTTAATTGTTCTCAATATCGACGAATGATTGCGATTTGCGAGTTTCTGGGATTGTTTCTACGCTGCAGAACACGTGCACTACACTTTGCATGTAAAATGGTGTGAAAAGAGCGTTTGAACGTCGAAATATTACAAACGGGACAGAAATTACCATTAATCTTCGTTAAAATCGGCGAATCATTGTGACTTGCGAGTTTCTGGGCTTGTTTCGACGCTGGAAAGGCTTGCACTACGTTCTGCACGCATAATGCAGTGAAAGTAGCGTTTAAACGTCGCAATATCACAAACGGGAAAGAAATGTCGCTTAATTTTCGTTAAAATAGGCGAATGTTTGCGGTTTGCGAGTTTCTGGGCTTGTGTCGACGCTGTAGAACGTGTGCACTACATTTTGCATGTATAATGGTGTGAAAAGAGCGTTTAATCGTCGAAATATTACAAACGGGATAGAAATTACGATTAATCTTCGTTAAAATCGGCGAATCATTGCGACTTGCGAGTTTCTGGGCTTGTTTCGACGCTGGAAAAGGCGTGCACTACGTTTTGCATGTAAAATAGAGGGAAAACAGCGTTTAAACGTGGAATTATCTCAAACGGGACAGAAATATCTCTTAATTGTTCTCAATATCGACGAATGATTGCGATTTGCGAGTTTCTGGGATTGTTTCTACGCTACAGAACACGTGCACTACACTTTGCATGTAAAATGGTGTGAAAAGAGCGTTTGAACGTCGAAATATTACAAACGGGACAGAAATTACGATTAATCTTCGTTAAAATCGGCGAATCATTGCGACTTGCGAGTTTCTGGGCTTGTTTCGACGCTGGAAAGGGCGTGCACTACGTTTTGCATGTAAAATAGAGGGAAAACAGCGTTTAAACGTGGAATTATCTCAAACGGGACAGAAATATCTCTTAATTGTTCTCAAAATATACGAATGGTTGCGATTTGCGTGTATCTGGGCTTATTTCGACGCTGGAAAACGAGTGTACTACATTCTGCACGCATAATGCTGTGAAAATAGCGTTTAAACGACGAAATATCACAAACGGGAAAGAAATATCTTTTGATTTTTTTTCGAAATCGACGAATGAGTGCGATTTGCGTGTATCTGGGTTTATTTCGACGCAGGAAAACGAGTGTACTACATTCTGCATGCATAATGCAGTGAAAATAGCGTTTAAACGACGAAATATCACTAACGGGAAAGAAATGTCGCTTAATTTTCGTTAAAATAGGTGAATGATTGAGATTTGCGTGTTTCTGGGCTTGTTTCGATGCTGGAGAAGGCGTGCACTACTTTCTGCACGTATAATGCAGTGAAAATCGCGTTTAAACGACGAAATATCACAAACGGGAAAGAAATATCGCTTAATTTTCGTTAAAATAGGCGAATGGTTGCGATTTGCTGGTTTCTGGGCTTGTATCGACGCTGTAGAACGCGTGCAATACATTTTGCATGTAAAATGGTGCGAAAAGAGCGTTTAACGGTCGAAATTTCACAAACGGGTATGAAATAACGCTTAAATTTCTTAAAATCGGCGCACGATTGCGATTTGCGAGTTTCTGGGCTTGTTTCGACGCTGGAAAACGCGTGCACTACGTTTTGCATGTAAAATGGTGTGAACAGAGCGTTTACACGTCGAAATATAACAAACGGGATAGAAATTACGATTAATCTTCGTTAAAATCGGCGAATCATTGCGACTTGCGAGTTTCTGGGCTTGTTCCGACGCTGGAAAAGGCGTGCACTACTTTCTGCACGTATAATGCAGTGAAAATAGCGTTTAAACGACGAAATATCACAAACGGGAAAGAAATATCTCTTAATTTTTTTCAAAATTGACGAATGATTGAGATTTGCGTGTTTCTGGGCTTGTATCGACGCTGGAGAAGGCGTGCTCTACGTTTTGCATGTAAAATGGTGTGAAAAGAGCGTTTAAACGTCGAAATATCACAAACGGGAAAGTAATGTCGCTTAATTTTCGTTAAAATAGGCGAATGATTGAGATTTGCGTGTTTCTGGGCTTATTTCGACGCTGGAAAATGCGTGCACTACGTTCTGCACGCATAGTGGTGTGAAAAGAGCGTTTAAACGTCGAAATATTACAAACGGAATAGAAATTACGATTAATCATCGTTAAAATCGGCGAACCATTGCGACTTGCGAGCTTCTGGGCTTGTTTCGACGCTGGAAAAGGCTTGCACTACGTTCTGCACGCATAATGCAGTGAAAATAGCGTTTAAACGTCGAAATATCACAAACGGGAATGAAATAACGCTTAAATTTCTTAAAATCGGCGAACGATTGCTTGCGAGATTCTGGGCTTGTTTCGGCGCTGGAAAACGAGTGTACTACATTCTGCACGCATAATGCAGTGAAAATAGCGTTTTAAACGACGAAATATTACAAACGGGTAAGAAATATCTCTTAATTTTTTTCAAAATTGACGAATGATTGAGATTTGCGTGTTTCTGGGCTTGTTTCGACGCTGGAGAAGGCGTGCTCTACGTTTTGCATGTAAAACGGTGTGAAAAGAGCGTATAAACGTCGAAATATTATAAACGGGATAGAAATTACGATTAATCTTCTTTAAAATCGGCGAATCATTGCGACTTGCGAGTTTCTGGGCTTGTTTCGACGCTGGAAAAGGCGTGCACTACGTTTTGCATGTAAAATAGAGGGAAAACAGCGTTTTAAACGTGGAATTATCTCAAACGGGACAGAAATATCTCTTAATTGTTCTCAAAATATACGAATGGTTGCGATTTGCGTGTATCTGGGTTTATTTCGACGCTGGAAAACGCGTGTACTACATTCTGCACGCATAATGCAGTGAAAAGAGCGTTTTAAACGACGAAATATCACAAACGGGAATGAAATAACGCTTAAATTTCTTAAAATCGGCGAACGATTGCGATTTGCGAGTTTCTAGGCTTGTTTCGGCGCTGGAAAACGCGTGTACTACATTCTGCACGCATAATGCAGTGAAAAGAGCGGTTTAAACGACGAAATATCACTAACGGGAAAGAAATATCGCTTAATTTTCGTTAAAATAGGCGCATGATTGCGATTTGCGTGTTTCTGGGCTTGTTTCGATGCTGGAGAAGGCGTGCACTACGTTTTGCATGTAAAATTGTGTGAACAGAGCGTTTACACGTCGAAATATTACAAACGGGATAGAAATTACGATTAATCTTCGTTAAAATCGGCGAATCATTGCGACTTGCGAGTTTCAGGGCTTGTTTCGACGCAGGAAAAGGCGTGCACTACTTTCTGCACGTATAATGCAGTGAAAATAGCGTTTTAAACGACGAAATAACACAAACGGGAAAGAAATATCGCTTAATTTTCGTTAAAATAGGCGCATGATTGCGATTTGCTAGTTTCTGGGCTTGGTTCGACGCTGTAGAACGCGTGCAATACATTTTGCATGTAAAATGGTGCGAAAAGAGCGTTTAAAGGTCGAAATATCACAAACGGGAATGAAATAACGCTTAAATTTCTTAAAATCGGCGAACGATTGCGATTTGCGAGTTTCTGGGCTTGTTTCGACGCTGGAAAACGCGTGCACTACGTTCTGCACGCATAATGGAGTGAAAAGAGCGTTTAAACGTCGAAATATTACAAACGGGATAGAAATTACGATTAATCTTCGTTAAAATCGGCGAATCATTGCGACTTGCGAGTTTCTGGGATTGTTTCGACGCTGGAAAAGGCGTGCACTACTTTCTGAACGTATAATGCAGTGAAAATAGCGTTTTAAACGACGAAATATCACAAACGGGAAAGAAATATCTCTTAATTTTTTTCAAAATTGACGAATGATTGAGATTTGCGTGTTTCTGGGCTTGTATCGACGCTGGAGAAGGCGTGCTCTACGTTTTTGCATGTAAAATGGTGTGAAAAGAGCGTTTTAAACGTCGAAATATTACAAATGGTATAGAAATTACGATTAATCTTCTTTAAAATCGGCGAATCATTGCGACTTGCGAGTTTCTGGGCTTGGTTCCGACTCAGGAAAAGGCGTGCACTACGTTTTGCATGTAAAATGGAGAGAAATAGCGTTTTAAACGTTGAATTATCTCAAACAGGACAGAAATATCTATTAATTGTTCTCAAAATCGACGAATGATTGCGATTTGCGTGTATCTGGGCTTATTTCGACGCTGGAAAACGAGTGTACTACATTCTGCACGCATAATGCAGTGAAAATAGCGTTTTAAACGACGAAATATCACAAACGGGAAAGAAATGTCGCTTAATTTTCGTTAAAATAGGCGAATGATTGAGATTTGCGTGTTTCTGGGCTTATTTCGACGTTGGAAAACGCGTGCACTACGTTCTGCACGCATAATGGTGTGAAAAGAGCGTTTAAACGTCGAAATATTACAAACGGGATAGAAATTACGATTAATCATCGTTAAAATCGGGCGAACCATTGCGACTTGCGAGCTTCTGGGCTTGTTTCGACGCTGGAAAAGGCTTGCACTACGTTCTGCACGCATAATGCTGTGAAAATAGCGTTTTAAACGTCGAAATATCACAAACGGGAATGAAATAACGCTTAAATTTCTTAAAATCGGCGAACGATTGCGATTTTGCGAGTTTCTGGGCTTGTTTCGGCGCTGGAAAACGAGTGTACTACATTCTGCACGCATAATGCAGTGAAAATAGCGTTTTAAACGACGAAATATTACAAACGGGACAGAAATATCTATTAATTGTTCTCAAAATCGACGAATGATTGCGATTTGCGTGTATCTGGGCTTATTTCGACGGTGGAAAAACGAGGAGTACTACATTCTGCACGCATAATGCAGTGAAAATAGCGTTCAAACGACGAAATATCACTAACGGGAAAGAAATGTCGCTTAATTTTCGTTTAAAATAGGCGAATGATTGAGATTTGCGTGTTTCTGGGCTTGTTTCGATGCTGGAGTAGGCGTGCACTACGTTTTGCATGTAAAATGGTGTGAAAAGAGCGTATAAACGTCGAAATATTATAAACGGGATAGAAATTACGATTAATCTTCTTTAAAATCGGCGAATCATTGCGACTTGCGAGTTTCTGGGCATGTTTCGACGCTGGAAAAGGCGTGCACTACGTTTTTGCATGTAAAATAGAGGGGAAAACAGCGTTTAAACGTGGAATTATCTCAAACGGGACAGAAATATCTCTTAATTGTTCTCAAAATATACGAATGGCTGCGATTTGCGTGTATCTGGGCTTATTTCGACGCTGGAAAACACGTGCACTACGTTATGCACGCATAATGGTGTGAAAAGAGCGTTTTAAACATCAAAATATTACAAACGGGACAGAAATTACGATTAATCTTCTTTAAAATCGGCGAATCATTGCGACTTGCGAGTTTCTGGGCTTGCTTCGACGCTGCAAAACGCGTGCACTACGTTTTGCATGTAAAATGGAGTGAAATAGCGTTTAAAACGTTGAATTATCTCAAACGGGACAGAAATATCTATTAATTGATCTCAAAATCGACGAATGATTGCGATTTGCGTGTATCTGGGCTTATTTCGACGCTGGGAAAACGAGTGTACTACATTCTGCACGCATAATGCAGTGAAAATAGCGTTCAAACGACGAAATATCACTAACGGGAAAGAAATATCGCTTAATTTTCGTTTAAAATAGGCGAATGATTGCGATTTGCTAGTTTCTGGGCTTGTTTCGACGCTGTAGAACGCGTGCAATACATATTGCATGTAAAATGGTGCGAAAGGAGCGTTTAAGGGTCGAAATATCACAAACGGGTATGAAATAACGCTTAAATATCTTAAAATCGGCGCACGATTGCGATTTGCGAGTTTCTGGGCTTGTTTCGACGCTGGGAAAACGCGTGGCACTACGTTCTGCACGTATAATGCAGTGAAAATTGCGTTTAAACGACGAAATATCACAAACGGGAAAGAAATGTCGCTTAATTTTCGTTAAAAATAGGCGAATGATTGATATTTGCGTGTTTGTGGACTTATTTCGACGCAGGAAATCGCGTGCACTACGTTCTGCACGCATAATGGTGTGAAAAGAGCGTTTTAAACGTCGAAATATTACAAACGGGATAGAAATTACGATTAATCTTCTTTATAATCGGCGAATCATTGCGACTTGCGAGTTTCTGGGCCTGTTTCGACGCAGGGAAAAGGCGTGCACTACGTTTTGCATGTAAAATAGAGGGGAAAACAGCGTTTTAAACGTGGAATTATCTCAAACGGGACAGAAATATCTCTTAATTGTTCTCAAAATATACGAATGGTTGCTATTTGCGTGTATCTGGGCTTATTTCGACGCTGGAAAACGCGTGCACTACGTTCTGCACGCATAATGGTGTGAAAAGAGCGTTTTAAGCGTCAAAATATTACAAACGGGACAGAAATTACGATTAATCTTCTATAAAATCGGGCGAATCATTGCGACTTGCGAGGTTTCTGGGCTTGTTTCGACGCTGGAAAACGCGTGCGCTACGTTTTGCATGTAAAATGGAGTGAAATAGCGTTTAAACGTTGAATTATCTCAAACGGGACAGAAATATCTATTAATTGTTCTCAAAATCGACGAATGATTGCGATTTGCGTGTATCTGGGTTTTATTTCGACGCTGGAAAAACGCGTGTACTACATTCTGCACGCATAATGCAGTGAAAAGAGCGTTTTAAACGACGAAATATCACAAACGGGAATGAAATAACGCTTAAATTTCTTAAAATCGGCGAACGATTGCGATTTGCGAGTTTCTAGGCTTGTTTCGGCGCTGGAAAACGCGTGTACTACATTCTGCACGCATAATGCAGTGAAAAGAGCGTTTTAAACGACGAAATATCACTAACGGGAAAGAAATGTCGCTTAATTTTCGATAAAATAGGCGAATGATTGAGATATGCGTGTTTCTGGGCTTTCTTCGATGCTGGAGAGGGCGTGTGCACTACGTTTTTGCATGTAAAATAGAGGGAAAACAGCGTTTTAAACGTGGAATTATCTCAAACGGGACAGAAATATCTATTAATTGTTCTCAATATCGACGAATGATTGCGATTTTGCGTGTATCTGAGCTTATTTCGACACTGGAAAACGAGTGTACTACATTCTGCACGCATAATGCAGTGAAAAGAGCGTATAAAACGACGAAATATCACTAACGGGAAAGAAATGTCGCTTAATTTTCGTTAAAATAGGCGAATGATTGAGATTTGCGTGTTTGTGGACTTATTTCGACGCAGGAAATCGCGTGCACTACGTTCTGCATGCATAATGGTGTGAAAAGAGCGTTTAAACTTCGAAATATTACAAACGGGACAGAAATTACGATTAATCTTCTTTAAAATCGGGCGAATCATTGCAACTTGCGAGTTTCTGGGCTTGTTTCGACGCTGGAAAACGGGGTGCACAACGTTTTGCATGTAAAATGGTGTGAAGTAGCGTTTAACCGTTGAATTATCTCAAACGGGACAGAAATATCTATTAATTGTTCTCAAAATCGACGAATGATTGCGATTTGCGAGTTTCTGGGCTTGTTTCGACGCTGGGAAAACGCGTGCACTACGTTCTGCACGTATAATGCAGTGAAAATTGCGTTTTAAACGACGAAATATCACAAACGGGAAAGAAATGTCGCTTAATTTTTCGTTAAAAATAGGCGAATGATTGATATTTGCGTGTTTGTGGACTTATTTCGACGCAGGAAATCGCGTGCACTACTTTCTGCACGCATAATGGTGTGAAAAGAGCGTTTAAACGTCGAAATATTACAAACGGGACAGAGATTTCGATTAATCTTCTTTAAAATCGGCGAATCATTGCGACTTGCGAGTTTCTGGGCTTGTTTTCGACGCTGGAAAACGCGTGCACTACGTTTTGCATGTAAAATGGTGTGAACAGAGCGTTTACACGTCGAAATATTACAAACGGGATAGCAATTACGGTTAATCTTCGTTTAAAATCGTTGAATGATTGCGATTTGCGTGTATCTGGGCTTATTTCGACGCTGGGAAAACGAGTGTACTACATTCTGCACGCATAATGCAGTGAAAATAGCGTTTTTAAACGACGAAATATCACAAACGGGAAAGAAATGTCGCTTAATTTTCGTTAAAATAGGCGAGATGATTGAGATTTGCGTGTTTCTGGGCTTATTTCGACGCTGGAAAACGCGTGCTCTACGTTCTGCACGCATAATGGTGTGAAAAGAGCGTTTTAAACGTCGAAATATTACAAACGGGATAGAAATTACGATTAATCATCGTTAAAATCGGCGCGAACCATTGCGACTTGCGAGTTTCTGGGCTTGTTTCGACGCTGGAAAAGGGCGTGTGCACTACGTTTTGCATGTAAAATAAAGGGAAAACAGCGTTTTAAACGTGGAATTATCTCAAACGGGTCAGAAATATCTCTTAATTGTTCTCAAAATATACGAATGGTTGCGATTTGCGTGTATCTGGGTTTATTTCGACGCTGGAAAACGCGTGGTACTACATTCTGCACGCATAATGCAGTGAAAAATAGCGTTTTAAACGACGAAATATTACAAACGGGAAAGAAATATCTCTTAATTTTTTTCAAAATTGACGAATGATTGCGATTTGATAGTTTCTGGGCTTGTTTCGACGCTGTAGAACGCGGTGCAATACCTTTTGCATGTAAAATGGTGCGAAAAGAGCGTTTAACGTTCGAAATATCACAAACGGGAATGAAATAACGCTTAAATTTCTTAAAATCGGCGAACGATTGCGATTTGCGAGTTTCTGGGCTTGTTTCGACGCTGGAAAACGCGTGCACTACGTTCTGCACGCATAATGGAGTGAAATTAGCGTTTTAAACGTCGAAATATTACAAACGGGATAGAAATTACGATTAATCTTCGTTAAAATCGGCGAATCATTGCGACTTGCGAGTTTCTGGGCTTGGTTCGACGCTGGAAAAGGCGTGCACTACTTTCTGCACGTATAATGCAGTGAAAATAGCGTTTTAAACGACGAAATATCACAAACGGGAAAGAAATATCTCTTACTTTTTTTCAAAATTGACGAGGTGATTGAGATTTGCGTGTTTCTGGGCTTGTTTCGACGCTGGAGAAGGCGTGCTCTACGTTTTGCATGTAAAAATGGTGTGAAAAGAGCGTTTAAACGTCGAAATATTACAAACGGGATAGAAATTACGATTAATCTTCTTTAAAATCGGCGAATCATTGCGACTTGCGAGTTTCTGGGCTTGTTTCGACGCAGGAAAAGGCGGTGCACTACGTTTTGCATGTAAAATAGAGGGAAAACAGCGTTTTAAACGTGGAATTATCTCAAACGGGACAGAAATATCTCTTAATTGTTCTCAAAATATACGAATGGTTGCGATTTGCGTGTATCTGGGTTTATTTCGACGCTGGAAAACGCGTGCACTACGTTCTGCATGCATAATGGTGTGAAAAGAGCGTTTAAACTTCGAAATATTACAAACGGGACAGAAATTACGATTAATCTTCTTTAAAATCGGCGAATCATTGCAACTTGCGAGTTTCTGGGCTTGTTTCGACGCTGGAAAACGGGTGCACAACGTTTTGCATGTAAAATGGTGTGAAGTAGCGTTTAACCGTTGAATTATATCAAACGGGACAGAAATATCTATTAATTGTTCTCAAAATCGACGAATGATTGCGATTTGCGTGTATCTGGGCTTATTTCGACGCTGGAAAACGAGTGTACTACATTCTGCACGCATAATGCAGTGAAACGAGAGTTTTAAACGACGAAATATCACTAACGGGAAAGAAATGTCGCTTAATTTTCGTTAAAATAGGCGAATGATTGAGATTTGCGTGTTTTCTGGGCTTGTTTCGATGCTGGAGAAGGCGTGCACTACGTTTTGCATGTAAAATGGTGTAAAAAGAGCGTTTAAACGTCGAAATATTACAAACGGTAAGAAATTACGATTAATCTTCGTTATTATCGGCGAATGATTGCGATTTGCGTGTATCTGGACTTATTTCGACGCTGCAAAGGGCGAGCACTACGTTCTGCACGCATGATGCAGTGAAAATAGCGTTTTTTAAACGTCGAAATATCACAAACGGGAATGAAATAACGCCTAAATTTCTTAAAATCGGCGAACGATTGCGATTTGCGAGTTTCTAGGCTTGTTTCGGCGCTGGAAAACGAGTGTACTACATTCTGCACGCATAATGCAGTGAAAATAGCGTTTAAACGACGAAATATTACAAACGGGAAAGAAATATCTCTTAATTTTTTTTCAAAATTGACGAATGGTTGAGATTTGCGTGTTTCTGGGCTTGTTTCGACGCTGGGAGAAGGCGTGCACTACGTTTTGCATGTAAAAATGGTGTGAAAAGAGCGTATAAACGTCGAAATATTATAAACGGGATAGAAATTACGATTAATCTTCTTTAAAATCGGCGAATCATTGCGACTTGCGAGTTTCTGGGCTTGTTTCGAAGCTGGAAAAGGCTTGCACTACGTTCTGCACGCATGATGCAGTGAAAATAGCGTTTAAACGTCGAAATATCACAAACGGGAATGAAATAACGCTTAAATTTCTTAAAATCGGCGAACGATTGCGATTTGCTAGTTTCTGGGCTTGTTTCGACGCTGTAGAACGCGTGCAATACATTTTGCATGTAAAATGGTGTAAAAAGAGCGTTTTAAACGTCGAAATATTACAAACGGTAAGAAATTACGATTAATCTTCGTTAATATCGGCGAATGATTGCGATTTGCGTGTATCTGGGCTTATTTCGGACGCTGCAAAGGGCGAGCACTACGTTCTGCACGCATGATGCAGTGAAAATGGCGTTTTAAACGTCGAAATATCACAAACGGGAATGAAATAACGCTTAAATTTCTTAAATTCGGCCGAACGATTGCGATTTGGGAGTTTCTAGGCTTGTTTCGGCGCTGGAAAACGAGTGTACTACATTCTGCACGCATAATGCAGTGAAAATAGCGTTTTAAACGACGAAATATTACAAACGGGACAGAAATATCTCTTAATTTTTTTCAAAATTGACGAATGGTTGAGATTTGCGTGTTTCTGGGCTTGTTTCGACGCTGGAGAAGGCGTGCACTACGTTTTGCATGTAAAATGGTGTGAAAAGAGCGTATAAACGTCGAAATATTATAAACGGGATAGAAATTACGATTAATCTTCTTTAAAATCGGCGAATCATTGCGACTTGCGAGTTTCTGGGCTTGTTTCGACGCTGGAAAAAGGGCGTGCACTACGTTTTGCATGTAAAATAGAGGGAAAACAGCGTTTAAACGTGGAATTATCTCAAACGGGACAGAAATATCTCTTAATTGTTCTCAAAATATACGAATGGTTGCAATTTGCGTGTATCTGGGTTTTATTTCGACGCTGGAAAACGCGTGTACTACATTCTGCACGCATAATGCAGTGAAAAGAGCGTTTAAACGACGAAATATCACAAACGGGAATGAAATAACGCTTAAATTTCTTAAAATCGGCGAACGATTGCGATTTGCGAGTTTCTAGGCTTGTTTTCGGCGCTGGAAAACGCGCTGTGTACTACATTCTGCACGCATAATGCAGTGAAAAGAGCGTTTAAACGACGAAATATCACTAACGGGAAAGAAATGTCGCTTAATTTTCGATAAAATAGGCGAATGATTGAGATATGCGTGTTTCTGGGCTTTTCTTCGATGCTGGAGAGGGGCGTGCACTACGTTTTGCATGTAAAATAGAGGGAAAACAGCGTTTTAAACGTGGAATTATCTCAAACGGGACAGAAATATCTATTAATTGTTCTCAATATCGACGAATGATTGCGATTTGCGTGTTTCTGGGCTTGTGTCGATGCTGTAGAACGCGTGCAATACATTTTGCATGTAAAATTGTGTGAAACAGAGCGTTTACACGTCGAAATATTACAAACGGGATAGAAATTACGATTAATCTTCGTTAAAATCGGCGAATCATTGCGACTTGCGAGGTTTCTGGGCTTGTTTCGACGCTGGAAAAGGCGTGCACTACTTTCTGCACGTATAATGCAGTGAAAAATAGCGTTTTAAACGACGAAATATCAGAAACGGGAAAGAAATATCTCTTAATTTTTTTCAAAATTGACGAATGATTGAGATTTGCGTGCTTCTGGGCTTGTTTCGACGCTGGAGAAGGCGGTGCTCTACGTTTTGCATGTAAAATGGTGTGAAAAGAGCGTTTTAAACGTCGAAATATTACAAACGGGACAGAAATTACGATTAATCTTCTTTAAAATCGGCGAATCATTGCGACTTGCGAGTTTCTGGGCTTGTTTCGACGCTGGAATACGCGTGCACTACGTTTTGCATGTAAAATGGAGTGAAAGCAGCGTTTTAAACGTGGAATTATCTCAAACTGGACAGAAATATCTCTTAATTGTTCTCAAAATATACAAATGAATGCGATTTGCGTGTATCTGGGCTTATTTCGATGCTGAAAATAGCGTGTACTACATTCTGCACGCATAATGCAGTGAAAAGAGCGTTTAAACGTAGAAATATTACAAACGGGATAGAAATTACGATTAATCTTCGTTAAAATCGGCGAATCATTGCGACTTGCGAGTTTCTGGGCTTGTTTCGACGCTGGAAAAGACGTGCACTACTTTCTGCACGCATAATGCTGTGAAAATAGCGTTTAAACGTAGAAATAATACAAACGGGATAGAAATATCTCTTAATTTTTTTCAAAATATACGAATGATTGCGATTTGCGAGTTTCTGGGCTTGTTTCGGCGCTGTAGAACGCGTGCAATACATTTTTGCATGTAAAATGGTGTGAAAAGGGCGTTTAAACGTCGAAATATTACAAACGGGACAGAAATTACGATTAATCTTCGTTAAAATCGGCGAATCATTGCGACTAGCGGGTTTCTGGGCTTGTTTCGACGCTGGAAAACGCGTGCACTACGTTCTGCACGCATAATGGAGTGAAAAGAGCTTTTTAAACGTCGAAATATTACAAACGGGATAGAAATTACGATTAATCTTCGTTAAAATCGGCGAATCATTGCGACTTGCGCGTTTCTGGGAATGTTTCGACGCTGGAAAAGGCGTGCACTACGTTTTGCACGCATAATGCAGTGAAAATGGCGTTTAAGCGACGAAATATCACAAACCGGAAAGAAATAGCGCTTAATTTTCGTTAAAATCGGCGAATGATTGCGATTGGCAAGTTTCCGGGCTTGTTTCGACGCTGGAAAACGCGTGCACTACGTTTTGCATGTAAAATGGATTGAAAAGTGCGTTTAAACGTCGAAATATCACAAACGGGATGGACATTACGGTTAATCTTCGTCAAAATCGACGAACGATTGCGATTTGCGAGTTTCTGGGCTCGTTTCGACGGTGGGAAAACGTGTGCACTACGTTTTGCATGTAAAATGGAACGTAAAGTGCGTTTAAACGTCGAAACATTACAAACGGGAAAGAAATGTCGCTTAATTTTCGTTAAAATAGGCGAATGATTGAGATTTGCGTGTTTCTGGGCTTGTTTCGATGCTGGAGAAGGCGGTGCACTACGTTTTTGCATGTAAAATTGTGTGAACAGAGCGTTTACACGTCGAAATATTACAAACGGGATTGAAATTACGATTAATCTTCGTTAAAATCGGCGAATAATTGCGACTTGCGAGTTTCTGGGCCTGTTTCGACGCAGGAAAAGGCGTGCACTACGTTTTGCATGTAAAATAGAGGGAAAACAGCGTTTAAACGTGGAATTATCTCAAACGGGACAGAAATATCTCTTAATTGTTCTCAAAATATACGAATGGTTGCTATTTGCGTGTATCTGGGCTTATTTCGACGCTGGAAAACGCGTGCACTACGTTCTGCACGCATAATGGTGTGAAAAGAGCGTTTAAGCGTCAAAATATTACAAACGGGACAGAAATTACGATTAATCTTCTATAAAATCGGCGAATCATTGCGACTTGCGAGTTTCTGGGCTTGTTTCGACGCTGGAAAACGCGTGCGCTACGTTTTGCATGTAAAATGGAGTGAAATAGCGTTTTGAAACGTTGAATTATCTCAAACGGGACAGAAATATCTATTAATTGTTCTCAAAATCGACGAATGATTGCGATTTGCGTGTATCTGGGTTTATTTCGACGCTGGAAAACGCGTGTACTACATTCTGCACGCATAATGCAGTGAAAAGAGCGTTTAAACGACGAAATATCACAAACGGGAATGAAATAACGCTTAAATTTCTTAAAATCGGCGAACGATTGCGATTTGCGAGTT